>NC_142063.1:61951631-62251631 GCF_059756535.1 Pantherophis guttatus
ACTGCAGTTTGTGATTTTTTTTATTTTTTTTTGCCATTTTCTGGTAGAAAAAGGCAAAAAATCTCTATTGGATAAGCTTAATTCTTAATGACCATATGGTTTGCTTAATAACTATGTGATTCACTTAATGACAACAGCGGCTCAGTTTATTACTGTTATAAAAAACACTTGTAAAATGAAGTCTGATCATCTGGTGCCTTGACTTATAAATGCAAAGACTTATGGCCAAAGTTCCTGGCTCCATTATAATCATAAGTCAAGGACTACTATCATTTCTCCAGATATGCTTCTAGAACTTTTTCACAACTAATAAAACATTTCCTCTTTGTAATTCTCCTTTTTATAATTGTCCCAATTCTTTTCCATTCTTTATTTTATATGCAGATTTGGGGTCTTCCTTTTATTTATTTAAATTAAATCTACTCAGATTGTTGACAAATAGGTAGCACAAGTTTGAAAATGATGTGGTTTAGCATAGTGTTACATTTTAAAGAACAGTGTAACAGAGATGGTGCTAGGCTGGCCTTTTATGGTAGAAGATTCTAGAATTTTGATAAATGTGCTGGAAAAATCCTTTCTCTAATGCGGTGTAATTCTTACAGGCCCCTAACAACATCATCCTACCTGCAAGTATCCAGACATGTTCTTATAGGTTAAGATTTTTTAACAAAAATTATCTAGGCTATTGTGATCATAGCATGAAACATCTGTTTGGGTACCAAATATTCAGGTCCACAGGTTTGTAGTGCATTCCCAAAGGTTATTTCCTGGTTATTTTGCTTTGCCAAATCTATTAATTGTGCTGGAAATATGTTTGTGGGAAGTTTGAGGTTTTTTTCACTGAACGAAACAATTGATCTTCAGTTAGGGTAATAATAAGGTCCTGAGCTCTGATATATAATAATAGGATCAGTGCCATGTGTTAGAGCCAAGTGCTATTGCAGCACTTCCTGACAGCCTTCATTCCATTCTTATTTATCGATGTTTTGCAATGGAAAGTCAGATGACACAAAAAACTCCTGGAAAATATTAAGATGTTGCTATTGCTAAATTCTTCTATATGCCGTTACAAAAATATATTAAGAAATACTTAAAACCATGGGAAGCTTGAAATGTCTTCCAGTCAGGACTTGGCAATAAACCATAGACTTCTTAACTTTATACAGCTTTAACCCTAGGCTAAAATTTGGCAGAAATGTCCTAGACATGACTTGGAATCCCACTGCAAGCAAGAATGAAAGGAAGGAATTTATCCACACTTAGTAGACAAAAAACTGTTGAATTTGCTTCATTCTTGCTTGCAATGCTTGTTGACCTTGAACAATTATCTTCTGCTGGAACCTTCACAAGAATCATGGGAAGCTGAGAAGTTTTTCTATGAGAGAACAG
Source organism: Pantherophis guttatus (assembly GCF_059756535.1). NCBI lineage: Eukaryota > Metazoa > Chordata > Lepidosauria > Squamata > Colubridae > Pantherophis > Pantherophis guttatus. The sequence continues at coordinate 61,953,021 of NC_142063.1, forward strand.
GTGGAGGAAAAGAGAGATTATTGGTACCGATGCAACATTCTTTAACACTGTTTTTCTATCTTTAACTTTTCTACTGCCTTCTTCAGATGAGCCATCTAAAACAATAACCATGAAAATTATTGAAATAATGCATATCGATAAAAAATATAGTAAAACAATACAGAGTTGCATATCTCAAATAGATAACGCTACCCTTCAACACATAGTATAAAAGTTGCAAAAATAAAGATACATTTATTTGGTATTGACAGAAAAAGTGAGCCAGTTTCATGTAGTGGTTAAGGCATCAGGCTACAAACAAGGAGACAATGAGCTTTAGTGTCTCCTACTGCACAAAGTAATCTTGGACTGGTCACTTTCTCCCCACCCCACCCCACCCCCACCCCCAGGAAGGAGGGATACAACCTTGCTAAGAAAATTGCAGGGGTTAGTTCAGGCAGTCTTTGAGAATTTAACAAAATTCACTGGGAGGAAAACAACAACTAATATAACAATTAAAAATTATTGATGCCAGTGGAAGAGAATATTTGAAGCTCAGAAATGGACTGTGGGGTATAATCCTGTGCACCAATCTTTAGTTCTTATAATGTGCAACCAAAATGGCCAGCTTGAGGGTCAAAAAATTGGGGTGAGATTACTCCAATGTGAATGCAAATCTGGATTTATAGTGAAGATAATCCAACAAGATGGGCTGTTGTTCCAACAAGCTGGGCTGGCCTAATATGAATTTTATAATGGGTGTATATTAGTTTTTTAATTTTGTGGGCCAAATTTTTATATATTCGGTTTTAAATTGTTTTTAAATTTTGTAAATCTATATGTGTTTTAATATGGCTGTACACCACGGCGGTATAGAAGTCCAATAAATCTAATCTAATCCGTAACAATGCTGTCACCAATTTGAATTTTTCTAAACATCTTTGTCACTACTCATGCATCATAAATAGATGTTAGCAGCAGAAAGTTGTGCCAGTAAAAGCGATGCATTCAGCAGAAAAGTGGCTATGTAGACTGAAGCACCAATAGATCTTTCCCAAATGCTTGCTGTTGGTTGAGAGGGAATCTTAATAGAGTATACCATTTATTGATATGAATCAAATGATTTCAGCAAGGGCATCTGCACTGAAAAGTTGTATCTTGGCACAAGGGAAAGAAACTAGTAATCGAATATAGGACTTATGATATTTTCCATTGTTCATAAACTGCTTAAGATCAATGCCTGGAAGAGTGGCTCTTCATTGCAGAGCTGAATGAGAATTGGGTCTGAAAATTATGCTTTTAAAAAATTAGTTTTATAGCTTCTGTAATGGTCTTGGAGCAAAATTGGTTCTACAGCATTTTGCTGATCTTACCAGTGTTGTTCAGTTTGTCATAATATATAAAATATCATTGCTCTGATAGCCCTGCATCAGCTTTTTCAAACTACTGCACAGCAGATATAATTAAGAATAAGCTAATGTCCTCAGGCTCCCTCTCTCATTCTCTCTCTCTCATTTTCTTGTGCCTGATTTTTTTTTTTTTGTCTCCGTGATCTCAACTAATAGTAGGATTTCCCTCAGTGTTGTTATACTTCCAGCACATTTAATCACCATTTAAAACCTAAAATTAATTTTTACTATCCAAGATAAGCAACCTCTCTCATAGACAGGCACACTCATATACTGTTTAAGTTGGGCTATGTCTGCCCTCACCCCTTAAAAAAACATAAGATACTTCCATGATGATTAAACTGATGTGATGAGCTGATATGGAACTGCTGGTTTCTCTTTCTCATGTATAATTGACCTTCAGTTCTTCTTCCTCCAGTTGACTGCATTTTACTACCGTAATGCCTAGCTGGGATTTGTGGAGAAAAGCACTCTGCAGATTTACTGTTGCAATGTTTCATGGATAGTTAAGAAGAGAACCTTTGAAATTTGAATGGTTTTTTTTTTATGATGATGTATCCTCCGAAATTATCTATCCTTTATTCATTAATTATGTATCATAATATTAACAGTAATTTACAGTTTTATAAGAGTTCTAAAAATGCTGTTCATCAGACATTATTGCTGAGTCCTTGTGATAGCCCTTCAGCATCCAAATATTCATGGCAAAAGCATTAATTAACCCTATTAATATTTGTGATAAATTACATAGTGCTGTCAAAAGTTGAATGACATTTTAACTTGATTATCAATAGTCAATCTTTGGGCATTTTTACCAAGGGGTGATATAAAAAGTAATTAGGAAGTTGGGTGCATTTTGAGTAGGCAAAAGGGACTAATTGCTATATAATGTTATTCTGGTATGGTTTTACTTATTAGACATTGACAAAGATCATAGTCACCTATATTTGACTCTTGCATATCCATAACTTGTTTTCTAAGAAACTTTTAATCTGACATAAACACAATGGATAAACACTGGCATTTGCACTACTGCTCTAAATGGGGTTGAATCCAAGCAATCACAAACCTAATGGTTAGCAAGAAATACTTAGACGTGTATTCTCTTTAAAACCATCAAATACAACTATGTTTTTCTGAACAAACAAGTGTTCCAAAAATATTCTTAAGTGAAAATAGACGTTTTCTTTGATCATTTCATCTTTTATACTACATAGCATACTGGCATAGGTGATTATTAACATTCTGAATTCAGACTCTCTAGAATGCACAAACATATTTCTACCCAATTAGAACTGAAACTTCTGCCTTCAGAATTAAATAATCTGTAAACACCACTCTGCTTCATGATGAATAGACCATTTAAAACACTTTTTAGTTCTCTTAAGACATATATTTGTAAAGCAACAAATAACTGCTTTATAGGGAGTTAAAAAAATAATCCCAAAGAAATGAATCAGGAATCCTGACTCTAAAACATCCTGTTAATTCATACTACAAGCTGGTCCGCATTCAGTACAAGATATTATTTTAAATCTTGTACCTTCTTTGGTTACCTGTCTGTAACAAAACTTGACAGCTACTGATAAAGCTGTAGATGGACCTTAATCCACCAGTGCAAATTTATCTATGAGAGTCCAGACTGACAGTTTTTATTGTTGTTATTTTATTACATGCATAATGTTTTTGTTGATGCACTCATATTTTGTATTGTCATGTCACCATGAGAAAGTTTCTTTGCAGGACAGGCTATAAGTAACTGAAATAATAATAAGAGATGTATATCTTCACAAAACAATAATCTTTTTTTTTTCAAAGTCTTTTCAGCAAGCATGGTAAGAACCCAAAGTTTCATGAAAGCTCACCATTTTTGTTGCTGCTGTAGGCATTATGGTCCCTGGTAATTTTGATAGCTGGTGAGCATAAATTTTCAAAGTATGAATCAGGCACTGATCATGAGAACATGCCACATCATAATTTAATATCATCCAGAAGCCACCATATGAGTAAACCTGTTAGCAAGTTCTGAGGTAAAGTGAAACAGAGAGTAAGCAATGCAGTAACTCTTTGTTGTGACTCAGATTTTTGCAGCACAGATATGGTATTGTTAGCATAACCCAATGTTGCAAATATGGAATATAATTTATATTCTCTTCCTTTCAGGACTCAGCACTGTTATTCCTTAATCCCATGTTGGTTAAAAAAACAAAAACAAACCCATAGCTTAGTTTGAGTAATCAAAAATGTATTCATTGCTGAATGGATGGACAACTTTCATAAAGTCAGTTCTGCATACTTATTTATTTTATCCAAATAGTAATAGAACATATTGTAAGCAATTGCTTTCACAGTATGTATATGTATATACAATGAAATGCATCAGGTGGGTTATGGCAATAGAGCCCTCAAGCAGACAACAAAAAAGTTACAGTTATTCTGTCAAAATACTAAATGAACAGCATAATTATCATTGTACCTATGCAACAGTCTTCATATTACGCATGGGTGTTTTCTACCTATCCAGGAACATGTCCTCTTCATGCAAAACTAGTGACAGAATAATGGGAAGAATGGGACTCATCCTTTAAACAGTGGGTTTTTGATCATAGTTTTTGCTAGTTGTGCCTAACAACTATCAAGCCTGGTTAAGAACAGCAGAGGAAAAATTCTCTAAGTTTGATTAATGGAATTTATTAGGAAACCCTGATGTGAAAGCATAAGAATTCTGGCAAATAACTTCTGTTTCCAAGTGTGGAACCCATTCATAGGCAATTCAAAGTCATTAGTTTTTGACTTTCTTCCTCCTGTATTTTAGATGCAATAAGGATGTCAATCTCTTCTGATATGGCAGACTAGCCCTTATGTCTGGTTTACATAATGGTTATTGTCTACATTGACACTGTGAGGATCCTTTCTTCTAGGAGAGACTTTGTGCAACCTTGTGCACTTCAAACAATTTGATGTGAAATTATAACAAACATGTTCTACATGCTTTATGATTATGATAAATTTAATTCCCCATGAGTCATCCCCTTCTCAGTGTGTTCACTTTGTTTATTATCTTATTCAATGAAAAGTTATGGAGAATTTGAAAAATTGGGTCCTACCTATGACCTTTTAAAGAATATTTGTTGAAAACATGCATGGATATCTGAAAAAAAATTGCAATAACCTTAGGAGCTTTTGCAGACAGAGACGATTAAAGAAAAGAGTAATCCATTTAATATATGTTCAAGATTGGATTTTAACAACTATGCTTCAAATAAATGTTCCAGCCTCTTCACATCTGACCAGCATTTAAGTGGTTTGTTTGGGATTCTTATTTATAATGAGCTAGTACAATTGCCTTAATTGCAAGTTGTACTGACTATAAAGCAAAATTAATGTGTTTCTGATCCTGAAGGAAATCATGGAAAGCACTGTAGCATGAGAATAAAATCCCAATGTATCCAAGCAGAGAAGTTAATCATCGTCATTAGCATAAACACTGTGTTGTGATAACTTGCTGAGTGCCTTAGCAATAAATTACCTGATTCAGTTTAAGTTTCAATGACAATTTTTAAAAAAATCTCTGTTCAGAAATAAAGAGGGTGAAATGGTGCAGCAACCTTGGCTGGTATACTGCCCTCAAGATATTTTGGACTACAATTTTCCAGAAAAAGAAATGGCAGACTAAAGATGGCTGTGGAAAAAATAGAGCCAACCACCATGGCAGAATAAAGAGCCAGGAAGTAAACTGGCTCTGCAAAACCTCTTTGGATAAGAAAGCACTTAAGATTGCCCACAAGTGCTCCAGATATCTTTTCCTCATAAGAAGTTTGTAAGATAGTATCTCTGGTGGATTTAGAGCTCTGGGAGATCAAGGAATACCCATCTTGCTTGAACTTTGAATAAGAGACTTTGAAAGTGTTGGAAGAAATATCCTTCTGGGTTCAGCTCCAAGTGGGGAAAAAGACACTGGAAACATGGAGATTGCTTGGAAAGATGGTTTAATGGTGGACAGGATCACATGGTCTGAGTTCCTGAACAGAAAAAAGGGGGGAGATACAGCGAGTCCCCGGGTTTTATGCTTTCTCTGGCTTTGAACTTCCTGGGGCCCCGAAAGAGTATCCTAATTGGTTGTCAGACTCCCAGGGGGTGGGGGTCTTAGCTAGCCTTGCTGGCTGATGTAATCTTCCCAGGTGCCATGTGGCGAGTTTCTGTCCTAGATGGGTCCCATTGTGTTAGTTTCTGTTGCTATTGTGTTGCAGATGGGTCCTATTGTCAAAGATTGAGTTTCTGCCTCTGGCCCATTAACAAAAGGGGGGGGGAGGCAGGAAGGTGGGAGTTGCTTTGTCTTTAAAACATGTTTCTTCATTTCTAAACCAGGGAAACATAATATTCTGCCTTTTTAATATTTCCTAAAATATTTCATTCTTCTAGGTGTTGGAAGAAACATCCTTCTAGGTTCTGCTCCAAGTGGGGAAAACAGACACTGGAAACATGGAGACTGCTTGGAAAGATGGTTTAATGGTGGACAGGATCACATGGCTTGAGTTCCTGAACAGAAAAAGGGGCAGATACAGAAAATCCTCGGGTTTTTATGCTCTCTCTGGCTCTGCATTTCTTGGGGCCCCAAAAGAGTACCCTGGTTGGTTGTCAGACTCCCAGGGGGTGGGGGCCTTGCTGGCTGATGGTCACATGTGCTTCCCAGGTCACATGTGGTGAGTTTCTGCTGCTATTGTATAGAGGGCTAATCCTTGTTGGATCTTTGGCAATTCCTACTATGGCTCTGCCTGAAGGAGGTAGATCTTTGTTATGTAGAATAGACTGGCCCAGGCCTTAATGGCCCATTGACAAAGGGTGGGGGCAGGAAGATGGGAGCTGCTTCAAAACATGCTTATCCCAGGGAAATATAATATTCTGCCTTTTTCATATTTCCTAAAATATTTCACTCTTCCAGGAGAGGGGTGGGTGCTAACTTCCTACATAGGAAAGGGGTGGGTGCTAACTTCCTACAAAAGGACACGAAGTTCACATACTTCCTTTTTAATCATTTTTTGAATTTGTTTGTTAACTGCTTTCCAGATATTAGAAACCTCTGGATTAACAAGTTTGACAGCACTGGGTCACCTTCCTTTCATTCCTAGCAAAATATTTTAATTACACATTTGAGAACTTACTTTTTTTTAATAAACAGCAAAAGGTTGATTAAAACTTCAATTTTAGAACATTACACCAGACTAAGAGTCCAGATAAATAAATAAAGAATTTACAGTTAATTATAAAGAATCTTTCCTGTGGGATAAAGCTTTTGTTTTGATTTTTAAAAATATTTTTAAAATTGGGTACTAAAGGGAACTAAATATTACAATTAAAGGAGAAAAACACATAAACTCAACTTACAATGACAGAATGAAGCAAAATAATCTAACATTGAACATATTGGAAAATATTTTTTGAAAAAAATGGACTCAGAAATTATTATTTTTAAACGTCAACAGAGACATCTGTCTCCTTGGAATGATTATGTCTAAAAGATGTAATTAAAGAGGAAGAAGTTTTACCTGATGTGCTCAAGATCAAGTTGAAAGTGAATTTACAATTGACAGGATATAAGAATGACATCGAACAAATGTTACACTGGACATACAAAAGAACCTGCATAATGTTTTAGCAATACCACTTAGACTTATATATCACTTCACAGTGTTTTACAACCCTCTCTAAGCAGTTTACAGAGTCAGCATATTTCCCCCAACAATCTGGTCTTCATTTTACTGACCTCAGAAGGATGGAAGATTGAATCAACCTTGAGCCGATGAAAATCGAACTGCCAAACTGCAGGCAGTTTTATTATTAATTAGCCTGCATTACTGCATTCTAACCACTGTGTCACCATGGCTCATTTGCTATTGTTATTATTTCAATGGACTAAAGATTAAGATTTTTTTGGACTAAAAGAGATATTGAACTACAGACACCAGCATTCCCAACCATGTGGTTATTTTTAGATTTGAAAAAAGCTAAAATATCAGCCCACTGATTTTATTAGGTTTAAAGAATGGTGTAAAATCGCTAATATGGGGCTAAATGGTATGGATTACTTTTATAATTTCTCCAGTGAAAAGACAAACTCTGCAACAATTTATCCAGGACAGGATTCTCCCTTAATGATTGCAATGGAACGCTACTGAAAAGAAGCTCAATAGGAGAAATTTTCCATGATTCCTTCCCCTTTTTGAAATGTAGAAAGCTACAAAGGCTTATACTTTATATTGGTAGAGAGATGAAAGAGACATAACAGAATAAGGGCAAAAAATCTACCCATAAGATTTCTTCAAAATTCTCTTCTACTTTGCATTATTTTCTGAAAAGAGAATTCTTGATCATTAAATGTAATAATTAAACTGATTAAGGACTGTCAGGGGAAAAATCAAGAAAAAATATACTCTTCTGGTCTTAAATAAAATAATAAAATTACTTTTCAGATCATGGATGAAATTGACATGCTGTTCATGACCTTTTGATCTATGAAGTGGAAGTTATTACTTTTAAATACTAAGTAATCAGAGGCTTTTTGTTCACCAAAAGAGAAAATAATAGACATTGGTGTCCAAGACTGACACAACTGTGCTGTTGAAACTCACCCCTTTTTCAAATCAAATGAAATTATTTGCTGCACGTCAGCAACCGAGACTAAATGAAACATTAAATAAAACCCGCAGTACAGCTACAAAACAACATGCATTGTATGTACCACACATGTAAAAAAGGTATAAAGCTTTGATCCTGTTCTGCCCCAGCTACGGATCCCAAAGAACATAGCACACACAAACTCCGAACAAAACTCAGTTTACTTCAAAACGCAGTCCTTTGCAAATACAGGCTGTTAATAAAACATTCTTAACAACCTGCCCAAAATTCCACAGATAAGTTAGAGTCTTACTACAGTTGGCAGAAAGCCCAGAAGCAATGTTTGCAAAGAAAATCCAAACTCAATGATCAGCGAATGAACAAACGTTGTTTCCTGCAGCTTTTTACAACCTGTGTGTATTCTTAAATAGGCTAAGGGAGTGGCCAATTAGCCCCAATCCTTACTCTCAAGGAGACCTCCTCCTGAGGAACCACTCCTGCCTTTTGGCAGCTCTGCATGCTCGTGCATTGAGAAGAGGCTCCTCCACTTTATCCCCTTCACTTAAAGGAGCCTCTGGAGGTTCTGAAGGCCCTGGCTGAATCCCTGCCTCTGGCACCACATCTTCTTCAGCCTCCTCTCTGTCTGACTCGAGCGCCAGCTGCACAGGCAGCTGGCGCGACACCACACCAGCCTCCTCGTCGTCAGGATCAGCAACAATCTGCACAGGCTGCTAGCGGGCCACAACAGATCCTGCAATATTTACCTTTTTATTGTTCCCTTATGGATGCCACCAGCTATAGCCAACCTTCCTCAATCAAGTCAGCAACTTTTTCACAAGACAATGTTCTTGGGAAGAAGACTATTATACTTAACTTCTCATTGAAAATGGTGGAATTTCTTTATAAATCAGCATGTGACCAATGATTTAAGGGCAAGTTGCTATAACATGCTTCTTCAGAATGATGTGTGATTTCATTTAATAGGCACAATTTTATTATTTTATTTTTTAAAAAAATTTAAAATTATTTTTATGGATCTTGCTGCTTTGTCAACTCAATTTGCATTGTGCCTCAATATCTAATTTCATTTCCCTCAATAACAGTATCCATGCTTCTATATCAGATTGCAAGAAGAGCTTTCCCTCCCCAAGTCATTAAATTATGCAGAACTAAAAGGATTTTTTCATTTTATTGAATATGATTAAATACCATTCATTTTATTTAATCTATATTAAAATTATTTTTATATAAGTTATAGGGACCTTTCCTTGATTTCTTCTATAGCTTAGCAATTAATGTACTGTAGTCCAAGTGGCTCTGATACTTACATATGTTAATTGTTGGAGGAAAAACAATGCTATGCTGAATTGCTGCTGAAATCTAAGTTAATACAGTATTCTTTGACCTATGATTTGGCATCACCTACTAATGAAAATGAAGATTTTTTTTAGTTTTAGCTGGAATTTACTGATATACTGTTCACATAAGTTTTGATTTTGTTACAGTATGCCATAATAGCATCATAAAGTGAAAGTTGCATGGGGTTGTTTTATGTTGTTATGTTAGGACATAAAAGACATCACAAAAGGAAAGAAGGAGACAACTACTGTAAATATATTATCAGGAATGTCATCAAGAAACTGAAACAGTTTACTGCTGCTACTACTACTACTACTACTACTGTGTTTCCCCGAAAATAAGACCCTGTCTTATATTTTTTTTGAACCCTGAAATAAGCACTTGGCCTTATTGCCATGCGCTCAAAAGCCCAATTGGGCTTATTATCAGGGGATGTCTTATTTTGGGGAAAACAGGGTATTACTACTACTACTACTACTACTACTACAAACAACGACATCAACAATCAGAAGAGATGATTGAGTTTCATCCTGAAATGTCAACACAAGTTCAACTGGTCTTATTGGTCAAGAATTCTGGAAATTGAAATCCCAGTTCACATGAACAATACCAGCTGAAAGAGAAGTCTGTCTTGGATACAATACAATCTCAACTGGGTACGGGAGCAGTGAGAACACAAATGTTATTCTGTTTCAATAGCAGGACTTAATTGAGGAGCCACAGTTGTTCCAGAGGGTGCTTCACCTTGGATGTTCTCTCTGCTTCCTAAGAAGAAAGTAGAGAAGTAGATAGTCTACATACACATAGACCATGTGATAAAATGCAGAACAATCTTCATTACTCCGAAATTCAGCATGGCGGGGAAATGGAATTCAGGATTGACTCTCTCTCTCTCTCCCTCTTTCCCTCCCTCCCTCCCTCCCCCCCCCCCCCGTGGCTTTGAAGACTACTTTGTTGGTTGATAAATATCACTAGATCATAGCTTTTTTCAAAAGTTCATGGGTAATTAAAATATGGATAACATACTAGCTATTATTTTTTTACAGTATAATCTATAAAGCATGTGTATAAAGTGACTTGTCATACAACAATTTCAGAAGTATTCTCCTTAACTCCCTTTATTAGGATTCAGTGTTCATTTGACAAGAATTTTTTTTTAATAGTTATACTCACATGAACCCAGGCTCTTTTTGTTTCTTTTACAGAGTCAATTTAGCTGTGAAATCACTGAGGAACCAGTAGCAGAGGAAAATAACCTTTTCTGTTCAAATAGACAACCAGAGAGCTGAATTCCACTGATACCTGAAGAAAAAAAATGCATCTTGAGTGATTCAACATAGCAAAATCAATATCTTTTTGACAGTTTTATAGCAATTTTCATGGGCATGTGGACCACTGCAAAACAGAAGGCCATTTTGGGTGCCATAAGATCATCTGTGCACTATACCAATAGGTACCTACAGCTTCTTTAAAGCACTGGCTTAAGTAAATGTAGTTGCTGAGAATTTATCAGTGCTACAATCACACAAATAATCACTTAATACTAAGGTGTATTATCCCATTGATCACTCCTGTATCTACATGAATGCAGTGCATAAACATTTTACTAAGCAATAACACTTCTGAAATTCCAATGTTATCTTACAAATTTGAACCCTTTGCACACAAGACTAGAGAGCAAATTACTGAATTTTAATTTCAGTCTATTTAGGTAACTTTAGCTATAGTCATAATTGTTAAACAAATAGCAATGTGTTCTAGTGGAAAATGGAAATAAACTAATTCAGTCTGTCTGTTGTCTTTGTCTTTTCTCTAAACTGGGTTACCAATGGAAAGTCACCCCATTTCTATTCCAGTGTCCTTTAATCTACTTCTAGAGATATCTTCAAGCATTTTTTAAATTATTCATTAGCAAGTTTTTCCCCTATTTTCCTTTCCTTAAGGAGTAAAATAACTTAAAATAACTGGTTTATTGTTCACATAACATGTTTCAGCCATTAACCTTACATCCTTTAAAATGTTGTGTTTAACATTTTATTGCATCTAATATATATTGTGCCTTCTATTTCAATATAAGACCTCCGAAGTATAGTTTGTAAGTCATCTTCATCCTATAATTTAAAACAGCACTATAAAAACATTTTCCATGATGGATTTTTAAAGGATGGAGAGCTTTTTTGTTCACTAAATTCATCTAAAACTTTTTAAAATGTGGATATTTTAAATCCTTCCATATATGAACATACAATGTTTGATCTCACTGAAGAAAAGGACAGAAGACTCCACTTTAATTGTGCATCTTTGTGCATCTCCTGTCAAAAGAACAATATTTTTTTCATAAAAACAAGACAGATTCTCAAAAATAACCACACACACTCACAAAGCCATACACACATTGAAAAAGGTCATATAGATATTTCCTTTATATTTTTGACACCTATGTGAATTGGTTTAGTTCCCTGGTCTGTTTATACATTTACTTATGTTTGATCTTTGGGTATCGAGAAAGGATCTCTCCCAATTTAAAGTTCATTTTTGTTTTAATTAGATTGACCTTTCAGTCCGCTTGAAAGCCCTCTAAATGACTGATAATGACTGGTCTTTTGGAAAGAGGGACAAAGGAAAGAAAATGATTTGATAGAGTGATCCTGGTGATATAAGGACATCATCATTAGTTTCATCACTGCTAATACAAAGAAAGACTACCCTCTGCAAATTTTGTGAAGATTTTATGACAGGTTATTTCTCATCTTCCTGAATGAACATTTTATAGCTCACTTCATGACTAATATCTTTAAGGGACTTTTTTTAACGACTTTCTTTTTTTCTACACTTAAGAGTTACAAATGGTAAACTTTAAAACAGCTTCCAACCCTGACTTCAGCTATCAATTTGGGGAAGCAATTTGCAAACATACGCAAATACTGTATGCACTAACAAAGTGTTTCAATTGAAAGCAGAAATTTCATGATGTGTTGAAGTTTTTCAACCAGTTAGGGTTTTCTTTTTCTTTTTACACAAGGCCAACATCACTTATTTTTAGTTCCCATCAAAAAAGTGCAAGCACCTAACCTTTGGAAAATGTGACAAACAAAAACAAATTTAAATAAATAAATAAATGGTGATGGCATACAGCGCAACAGTATATTTTTAATGTCTGAGGCTGCAATTTATTACTTGTTTACCTGAAAGTAAGCTCACTGAACTTAATGGAGCTTATTTCTAAGTATATCTACACAGAGTTGAGGTTCTAGAAACTATAAAAATAGACTTGCAAAAGAAGAAGCACTTTAACCTTCTTTCCCATCACTTTGCTGGGCCAAACTGTCTAAAATTCCACTTCACTTTCCATTTAGGACCCAACTCTGTTTCCTTGATGGTGTTCAATGGAGCTGAAGTCAGATATAACATATATGGTACCATCAAGCCAAGGGCTATTACTCATAGAGCTGCCTGTTTTCTGCTTCAGTAGTGCAGCAAACTAATTGAAATTAAGAGTATCTCAACATAAATTTTGCAATGCTCGGGCTTCATTTTCTCTATTAACACTTGAATGAACTAAAAATTCATTAGGTACTGAGTCATTCCGAACTCCTTTAAAATCCTGCAAGAGCTTTGTGCATTTTACCCTACTGCAGGAGCAATATACTATTTGTTGTAGATATGAAAGATTTAAATAAGTCTCAAAACCATTTCCTATCTTAGACTACATGATTTTACTTATACTTTCAAAGACTTTCAAATATGGTTAAGATAACACTACACAGATACTGATATATATTCCACAGACAGACTTGACCACATAGTAGCAAAATATTATCCATGAATATTTTAATAAGATCCAACAGGTCTACTCAAATATGTGGATACCTCCACTAGCATTCCTTAATAGTTTGCAAACGGAGACTGTTCTGTTTTAAGCAATACATATCTACAGTAAACATAACTGTTGATGCAGTTAAGCATATCAAAATATTGGACCCCAGAATGCCTTGGGAGAAGGTACTACTCATATAGACAACAGCAATGCATTGATCAGCTGGTATACAATAGTCTAGGCAGGTGGTCTATCACCACGTTAATTTCTGTGATGTCTCTAAAGGATATTTTTTCAAAGATATTGCAAATATATAAATATTAGCAAAATGTGTCCCTGTCCCAGTATTATTTTGGGCATAAGGAGAATCCAGACAAGGCAAGAATCAAAGCTGAACCATACTAGTACATTGGAGCTTTAGTTGGTGCCCAGAAATCCCAAATAGTTGCTTTTACACTGCTGATTTTTGAATTATACAATACTGCAAGTGTCTTTTTCTTGAAAATTTTAACACAATCTAGGACTGAATTAGCAGCCCTACTGTGTTAACTGAGTTAGTTATTGAGTACAGTAAACCCCCTGATATAATTCAATGTCCAAAATAATGGAAAGTATCATTTTTAAAAATCCTTATGTATTAATCTAGGTACTATAATTTGAAGACAAGGTACAGTGATTGAAATTGCTGTAGTAACTCCACTTCATAAAAAAATTAGTAAGAATTGCTCAATTAGACCCTCACTGGATTTTGAAATAACTGATACACAAACTTCTAAAGTAGATTTTTTAAAAATTGGAATCGGGTTTAGATTAACTATATAAATACTATTTGTGGCCCCAATTTAAGCATAGGAATATCATAGTCCCAAAATTAATACACACATTTCCAAGCATTAGAACTTTTTGCGGTTCAGTTGTGAAGAACAATTTGAAGGACCCTTTAGCTTTTAGAGTAGTATTTTCAGTGTTTCAAAGAACACAGTTTTTGCCTAATTTGAATGATAATCATGATCTGGATATATCATTAACAGCAGTAATTTCAAAGAAAGTTATCTTTAAATTTGAGCACCTTGTATAGTTTTAGTTTTTTTTTTTAATTTGATTTATATGCCGCCCTTCTCCAGAGACTCAGGGCGGCTTACAATGCGTTAAGCAATAGCCTTCATACTTTTGTATATTTTATACAAAGTCAGCTTATTGCCCTCACAAACTGGGTCCTCAATTTACCTACCTTAGAAAGGATGGAAGGCTGAGTCAACCTTGAGCCTGGCAAGATTCGAACTTACTTTAATTGCAGACAGCTGGTGTTAAATTACAGTTCCTTGTCTGCAGAGCTATCCAGCTATCCAGTTTTCTATCTGACGGCTTTTGGAATCATTTTGCTTTACTGTTTCTCTAGTCATATCCCCCATTTGCATTTACCCAATTATTTGTATCAAGATAAAGACAACAGCAAAGGCCAATGAGTCATAGAAAATGTAATTAATCCCTGGAGTTTAAGCTTTTTTTCAATCCAACACTACCAAATGTTTTAGATCACAACTTCAATCACTGTTGATCATTGGCCATAATATATAGGGCTATTGACAATTGAAATTCTAACAGGATAGAATAATCTGTGGCTCCAATTATGGATTGGGAAGACATAGTTAAGAACCCATGTCATCAATGAATGAATGTAATACTGGTAGTTTAATATTATGAGACACAACCATGACAAGAGAACATAAATTGAATGATGGTGGTTACAGTGAATATTTTTTTGACCTTTAATGATAAATACTGACATTTATCAACATTGGAACAAAGGAGAAATAAGAAGAGATTGGAGGAAGAAAGGAAGGGAAGAGAAAATAAAATACTTGTTAAAAGATACTAGTATTGAAGCCACAAGGTTAAGCTTTTTAGAATTCCATCAGTTTCATTTCACTAGGCTTAATACACCTATTTTCTCTATAAAATAGAAAAAAGAGAAAAATCAAATTATCCTAGACGGATTGAAAAATTTTGCTTTTTCCTATTTCAGGGACTCCTTGTGAATATTGTGTCCCCTCTGGCCCTTTGAAGCTGGATTTTAAAAACCAGGATGATTCTTGGTGGCAAAGAGATTGGCTGTTCCTGAGTTCATGGCAGAAGATAATTAGACTTATTTTTAGAAATGTACAAAGTGGATGAGGATGCTGAAAGGTTCTTAGACTTCTTCTTTGCAGCACTTCTTAGACTGACTATGTGACCATGCTAGGCATTTTGATTAAATAATTTAAAAAAAAAAAAAAGCTAAGACTCCATCAATTTTTGATGATTATTTGTGCTGTATTGAATCCCTGGAACAATATCCCAAAACTTCTCCCAACAATATCTTGATTCAGTTCTCTGGATCAATAAATGCTGTTAATCCTTTGGATTCATTCCGCCTATCCTTAGAATTAAATAAAGGCATGTAAGAGGTGGAGATTTATTTCAGCAATAGAAAAAGATGCTGTAAGGTCTTTAATTAGATATGAAGTTCCAGAGTGATAGACCCACATATCACTTTCTCTCTGTCTGCCTCTGGATTTGTCATTTAACTAAAATTCTGATTGGCTCGTTTATTCCGGAAACGCATAGCTTTTATATTATGGAAAATACCCACCTACCCCCAGGCACAAAATGTTCCTTGTTCCATACA
Organism: Pantherophis guttatus; assembly: GCF_059756535.1. Lineage (NCBI taxonomy): Eukaryota > Metazoa > Chordata > Lepidosauria > Squamata > Colubridae > Pantherophis > Pantherophis guttatus. Next base: position 61,968,868 of record NC_142063.1, read on the forward strand.
ATACAGAGACAAAATGTAAACAACCACAGCAAATGCTTACTAGTGCCAACAATGTTACTCATAACAATATTGGGAAGTGAACTTTCAGGTTGCTTTCATTAAAAAAAAAAAGTTTTTTTTTTCTAACTATATGGCTCTCATGAATAGCAGAGTGCAGTAAAAGAGATTTCAGAAAATATTTTTGAGCACTGAAAATCTTTATCAAAGAATCCCTCGACACATAGTTGCTTCTAGTTTTTCCAACTGATATGTAAAATTTTATGCATAATTTAACAGTGAAAAGGGTTGCCATAAAATATAGCTTTTTCTTAAAAAACAAAAAAACAAATATAGAATAACAGATCCAGAATACCTACATACCTACATATATAATTATATATCTGAGCTTGATTCTGAATGTTTATTGGCAGTCTATAGCTCAGTGAATCAAACAATAAGGGTGTTAGGTTTAATCCTTGGCAATTTCACTTGAATCCATATGAAATTCATGATGTTTTGCAGCACTATTAAACCAGGCAATGCTGTTCAATGCTGTCATCAGAGAATCCTAAACCAATTGATTTTGATGCCATCCACATGGACATACCAATGATATAACACTAAGGGCTAAACTAAATACCTTATTTTGAAGTTAAGCAGAGTGAATGAAAACTAGGAGATTAATTAATCTTGAATTGTCAAACCAGAAAAAAAAAATGATGGAATGCTAGATTGCACTAGGCTGTTAATAAATTGGCAAACATGCTATAAAACAAAATAAATTAAACATTTTTTAAAAAAAATGTATTATTTACAGTATTAGCATTGAATCAATGTAATACCTTGAGCTATATTGTATGCAAGCTATGAAGAACTTTGAAGATCTTGAGCAATATGTATAAGAAAGAAAGGTGAGAGCTATTTAAAGTTGTCATTTGCTACCTGAGCCTTGATTTATCTAGGTACAAGTAATGAATTTACTGCAAAATATATAGTTCTAGAAAACCAACATATGGAATATATATTGTATGTTGCATTCATTTCTGTCAACACCATATATTACAAATATTCTGGGATACACATAGTCTTGAACCTAGAGGAAGTCATTAGCAGATAACAGTTCCAGAGAGCCAAAAATGAAAGTGTAGAGAATGAAGTGCACACTTGAATGTACTAGACAATTTTGATATTTTGTTTGGCTTTGACTTATTTTCGGAATAATCTAATTTAGATCTTGTACTGTGGGCTCTTATTTTCTATGCATAGGCCAAAAACTCTTTATCCAAAGCACTTTTATGAAGAAAAATAATATGTGCATGCTAAAATTCTTTTGATTTCTTTGATTCTTAAATACAAATGAACAAATTGTCTTTTAATCAGAAGCAACTATATAATTTTAAGATGGATTTTTGTATACTTCTAATCTGACTTTTTCATTTCCACAATATGACCAAGATTATCCTTCTTTTGCCAGATTTCCAGTTTTATTTCCACTGAGTTTATCTCTGATTTAAATGTATCTGTTTTCCAAGATCACAACATTCCATTCCTACAGCAGAAAATATTAACTCAACTCTTATAAACTAATAAGATAACAATATAATATTCCAAGTGACTTAGATACATCAGATTTCAAATATTTTACCTCCTGTTTCCCTTTCCTTCCCATCACTGGTTTCTTTTAATTTTTGAAATTCCAAAATTAGAAATCCTCAGACCTGTTGTGGGAATTACCATATTTTTTGGACTATAAGACGCACCGGTGTATAAAACGTAACAAGAATAAAAAAGTTTTTGCCCTCCCCAGCACTCCCCAGGAGCAGTCTGCTGGCCTCCCAAAGCCTCTGCGCACCCTGTTTTGGTGAAAAATGGGCCCATTTTTTGCAAAAATGGGACATGCAGGGTGGGGCTTCAGGACGCCAAAAATGGCTGTATTCTGTGTATAAGATGCACCAACATTTCCACCCTCTTTTAGAGGGGAAAAAGTGAGTCTTATACACCAAAAGATACAGTAGCTATATCTAGTATAGTGAAGAGAAGGACTAGGGGAGACTTGATAGCAGTTTTCCAATATTTGAAAAGAGGGGAACTATTCTCTAAAGCATAAGTGCAGGACAGGAAGTAATGGATGGAAGATCATTAAAGAGAGATCCAACCTAGAATTAAGGAAAAATATTCTGACAGTGAGAACAATTAGTGGGATGACTTTCTTCCAGAAATTGTGGGTGCTCCAGCACTGAAGATATTCAAGAAGAGATTGAACAACCATTTGTCTGGAATGATATAGAGTCCCTGCTCAAGCAGGGGATTGGACTAAACGACCTTCAAGGTTCCTTTCAACTGTGTTATTCTATTATTTTAAGAATTAATCGGTTTAAAGAGTGAAAGGAATTTAGTATCTCAAATCCTCACAATCCTCTGTTAAGCAGCAAATGTATACCATCCTACCAGGTTTATATAAACACATGGATTATTTTTATTAGGTTGCACTGGACATATTTTAGTGTTTCATTCTTCATGGTGCAACAGGCATAGATGAATGTTTTAAGGAAGAAAGGAATGAAATAACAGAGCAAATGACCTTTTCAGTCTGCGCAGGGATTAAAATTATTACCTAACTACACTACTAAATGTAACCTACATTATGCCTAAAATGTAGAGATAAACAAAACAGAATGAAAGAAACAAATTAATGCCCTTTTCTAACAAACTACAGCAGTTCCACTGTGTATAGCTTGAAATGTTTAATGAAGAAAAGAACTGATGGCTTAAAATAACTGCAATTAGAATTAAAAATTAATTGATTTTGAAAAAGTGAATCAGAGGAGTATTAAATTATTTCTGCTAGAATCATTAAGCCCAGAGTTGAAAGGAATGAGGGAGATTTACCTCTAGTCTGGCTTCTTTATAGTACACTATACACAGAGACACACAACACACACACACACAACTATATGGAAGTTATTAATAATTCTGTGAGGTAAATCATTAACAATCTTCCTTTTCACTGTAGAAAAACAAGTTATGGAAAGAATTGTGGAACATTTTAGCACTATTTCTTCCAAAAAGCTGTCTCCAGTTTGGTGTCATTGTGTCCTGTTAACTTCACCCCATCATGGCACCTATCCAGAGCTGAGTTGACTGCTCATTTTTGGATGTTTTTGTTTTTGTACTGAGGGCAGGGCAGAGCAGACTCAAGAGATATTGCTGCTTGAAGTGAGGGAAAAAATGATATTCACTATGCTGTGTGCCAAAACCAACACAGACAGGCAACCGATGTTCAGTTTTGCTGGCTTCCAAAAGACAGTATATTTAAGACTCTGTCTTCCAACAAGATCTGTTTCCCGAGAAGATCATGTCACTCAGTTTAACAGATGCTCAGCCTTGAGTAGAAACAAGGCTAGAACTTGTGGCAATAGGTCGGAGAGCCAGGAGCCATCCTTACACTCTTGCATATTTTCTTTTTATCTATCCCTGGAATTTGGGAGGATATTCTTCAAAATAGGTAATGGAATTTAGATAACCTTCTATACATACCCCACACACTACATTTTTTCTCCTATTTAAGGATTTTTTTTGGTTCATAAAACCACAGAATGGTTTTGAATTCTACATTATACCTTCCCAGTTAAGTGGTTATAATTCCTCACCCGTTCTCTTTTATTTAGGAGGCAAAAAGGTACAGTTATGTTTTGAAGCTCCTCACATTTCTTATAATACCGTATCCTGTTTCCTCTACTCATGAAATCCTTCATTCTTGTTTAAAAGGGGGAAGGGGGGGTCCCTCCTCTTTCATAGGGAATAAAAATTGTTCTTTAATAAATCTCTCTGCAAAAAGGTCAATCTACCATATAAGTAGTAGCTCAATAAGTCTCTCTCTCTCTTCTTCTCCCTCTCCCTCCCTTTCCCTTCCTCCCTTCCTCCCTACCCCTATTCATTCTTTATTTTTGTTTCTTCCTCACAAATGCCCTGCACATATACATATATAGGACAGCATAGGAATTCTTCCCATTGTAACTTCTTACAGTGGCAATTCTTGGCATGGCCTGTTGATGATTCTTAGACTGACCAGGCACTGGGCCATATACCAGACTAGTCATTTAGCAACAGCACAATATTTTAATAAAATTCTCATCCCTCAATTCATCCTTCACAAACATGGGGAATTGAAGCAGAACAGACAATTTAGCCCAATTGTGTAGGTCAGGGGTCAGCAACCTGTGGCTCTGGAACTGCATGTGCCTCTTTCAACCCTCTGCTGCGGCTTCCTGTCACTCAAAATATGTGTCACAACCACCAATGTGTGACACCCGCTGGCATGTGATTTATTGAGCTTTTCAACCCCCAGTAGGCCAACCATGGATAAATCCAAGTAAAGAAAAGTTTCAGAAGAAAACAGAACATTTAATTCAACTACATATGCTAGTTTTGTGGCCACTCAAGAAATAGTCAGGCACTGGAAGGGTGTTTTCTTTTCTGTGGGAAACTGGTCCAAATGGCTCTTTGAGTGTTTAAGGTTGCAGACCCCTGGTGTAGGTTATATCAGCCTAAAGATATAAATGGGGCCAACAGAGGTTACTGTCTCTATATATGGGATTGGAAATAAGTTCCATTTACACCAATGCTCTTTAAGATTACCTCATGCATGGGTTTATTGTTTTACACTTGAGGGGTACCAGAATTTGTAAACTAGCTTAGGGTAAAGCAGTGTGTCTGAGGAGATATGAAAGTCTATGAAAGCTTAACATTGTAGTTGTCATCAGTTGACAAATATGCAGATCTGAATCCAATGCTGTTTCCATGTGATCATGCTTACAACTGAGAGGTCTTCTGAGGTAAATCCCAATTAAATTCAGAAAAAAGCCATTTTACTCTGAAAGGCAATATTTACAAGCAAATATTCAGATTCTCATTTTGAGCAGTACCCCTAAGCTATTAAGAATTAACTGCAGGTACTGAAGTTAACTTAAAAAAGAAATGGAAAAATCTTTCATAAAGATTTTTTAAAAAACAAACAGCTACCAGCAAGCAAGATCTACTTCTATCACTTTTCAGAAGTATTAAAAGCATTTTCAGTATGATCTCATACCCTTTGAACTTTAGTTTATTTTAACATGCTTTTCTATTAGTCCTCTAAAGCAAAGGAATTGGCATGTGTCATGTTGTGCACCATGTATAAGAAACAACAAGTATTGACCTTTTAACTATTCAGTAAGATACAGGAATATACGTTTCTGTTTTGTATGCTGTCTGGACCAGTGAGGCATAACAAGGGTAGAGCAGCTGGCTTGGAATACCTTCTATTTTCATCGTATAACTCTTAGAAGCCTATAAATACAAATAGCCCTCAAATTATGATGGGAACTGAGACTGAAATTCCTGTTGCTAAAAGTTGTGGTGGTGCAGTGGTTAGAATGCAGTATTGCAGGCCAACTCTGCTGATTGCCACAGTTCAATCCTGACAGGACTGTCCATCCTTCCAAGCTCAGTAAAATAAGAATCAGATTGTTGGGGGCAATATGATGACCTTGCAAACTGCTTAGAGAGGGCTATAAACAGGGGTGAAATCCAGCAGGTTCTGACAGGTTCTGGTAGCGGAAATTTTGAGTAGTTCGGAGAACCAGCAAATACCACCTCTGGCTGGCCCCAGAGTGGAGTGGCAATGGGGATTTTGCAGTATCCTTCCCCTGCCATGTCCACCAAGCCACACCATGCCCACCAAGCGACACCTACAGAACTGGTAGTAAAAAAAATTGGATTTCACCACTGGCTATAAGTCTAAGTGTTATTGCTATGCAGCTGTAAGGCACAAATGACTGGACTGCATCAGTTATCCACAGCAGTCCCAGCAGTTCTAATTAATGTTATTAACCAAATCTCATCAATTGTTAAGCAAGGAGGCATCCATCCCTTGGCCCTTCCCATCCTAGAGCCTTGGTAAGGTAAGAGGCTATCTTCTCTTCAATTCCCCGCCTTACCTATTACTTCCCATCTTTCTCCTTTTGGCTGTCTTGCATTCTGCTGCCTCTTCTGGCACTCTGCTTGCTTTGCTACCCTACCTGTCCTGCCACCTTGCAGCCCACCCTATGATTTAAAAAATAACCCCTATCCTTAGATAATAATTGGAATTAATTGGTACAGAAAATCATTTGCTAAATCCATTGTGTGGCTGTTTCAGCCAAAGACTGATTCACAGCCACCTGAGAACAATCTAGGCATGTTTATTTATTTATTTATTTTATTTGTCGCATTTCTATGCCGCCCAACTCCCTGGGGACTCTGGGTGTCTTACAACCAAAAATAATGCGAACAATATACCATAAAACCAATCCCGGATCTTCGCACCTTCCGTCGCGCGCTTAAAACGCTTTTATTTCATCAAGCTGGCCTGGCCTAAATCATCTCCTCTTTTAAATTTAAATTTTAAACATAAATTTTAATCTGTTTAATTATGGGGTATTTTAAAATTCAGCCTAAATTATTTAATTCGTTTTAATTTATTTTAAATTTTGTATTCCAGTGTTTTATCTTCTGGCTATTCACCGCTCTGAGTCCTTCGGGAGAAGGGCGGTATAGAAATTTAATAAAATAATTAAATAAATAAATAAATAAAAGTTGTTTTAAAAAAAACATTAAAAACCCATACACTCCATGCATGGCCGGGTCTCGATTGCAGCAGCGAGATCAACGGCCCCAGGCCTGCTGGAAAAGCCAGGTCTTCACCGCTTTCCGGAAGGCCAATAGGGTGGGGGTGGTTTGGACCTCAGGAGATAATTGGTTCCAGAGAGCCGGGGCAGCCAAAGAGAAGGCCCTCCCCCGCGGGCCCGCCAGCTGACATTGTTTAGCTGACAGGACCCAGAGGAGACCAACTCTGTGGGATCTTACCGGTTGTTGGGAGCTATGCGGTAGAAGGCGGTCTCGAAGATAGCCTGGTCCTAAGCCATGTAGGACTTTAAAGGTAATAATCAACACCTTGAATTGTGTCCAGAGACTGATAGGGAGCCAGTGCAGTTCACGGAGAATTGGCGTAATGTGGGTGTATCTAGGTGCACCCACAATAGCTCACACGGCTGCATTCTGGACCAACTGTAATCTCCGAACACTTTTCAAGGGTAGCCCCATGTAGAGCGCATTGCAATAATGTTTCCTTCTTGCTGAAAATATAAAAATGAGAGAATGCTGACTCTAGCTATCTCCTATCTGGAATAAAAAAGTCAAGCAATTTGATTCTGTAAATTCAAGCATTATTTTTCTTAAGTTGATAGTTTGGAAAACAGGGAAAATCAAATTAGATAACAGCTGTCGGTACACAAGAGAAACTTCAATCATCTAACCTTGAACCAAGTTATTAATATTCAGAAATAGTTGCTACCTTTTAAAAGAAAAGTTAAAACACTCTGGTATTCTCAGCAGAGACCAAGATTTAAGGATGGTTTAGAATGTCTCTGTTCTCTCTCCAAAGACAGAGGCATTTCAGTGTCATACTCCCTCTTTTGAGACCTGCATTATTAGTTCATCCTTCCTTTGCTTCCTAGTATGAGAACATCGCAACATTTTATAGAAAAGCACATTCAAAGTTAAATAGGGTCTAAAAATAAATGTTTAAACATTTTAAAAAGAATCTTTAGAGTTAACACAGAAAAAGTTCCTGAAAACATTTCTTATGTTCCTCCAACCAATCTCAGTCCCCATACCCACTAGATATTTTTGCCCATCTCTAGCTTCAAGGCTTGGATCTGCATGAATCGCCTTTGAACGAGTCTTCCATTGGCTGTCTTTTCCTGATGGTTTCCTCTTCACTAATCCTTGTGTTTTTCTTTCGCTTTCCCAGATGTTTGCACACATGGATGCCTTCATCCCTCCATTTCCATATTATCTACTTTGACACTAACATTATTTTTTCCTCTTTTTTTTTGCCCATATGACACCAGCCAAGTTACAATGCTATAGTAGTTAAAAAGATAGTTTTTCTTTTGTTGTTACTCATCTGTAAGTCCAAAGCAACTTTGTAGCAAGAACAAACTGATAATTCAACTTCATAGAAACTAAGTAACATAATTTCTATGTTGCAATATAAGATATTAATAAAAGGAAAGGAGGAGGGAGGAAAGAAGGAAGGAAAGAAAGAAAGAAGGAAGGAAGGAAGGAAGGAAGGAAGGAAGGAAGGAAGGAAGGAAGGAAGGAAGGAAGGAAGGGAGGGAGGGAGGGAGGGAGGGAGGAAGGTTAGTTTTACAATACTGTAGATGGTGGGAAAGAAAGGGATGTACACTTCATCCAGCCTAGATGAAAATTGATAGGGTACCTTTTTAGAGACATAAGTATTATATGGAACATGAACTTCCAGGGTTAAAAATAGTTCCATGCCTAAATGGGCCATTACTAAATAACCATAGGATTTGTTTAAATTTGTTTAAACAAAACGAGCAACTGCTGATTCCTAGAGAACACAGCAGCCCAGAATGAAGATGATTATTAAATTTTGGAGGGGTGGTCTTATGTACAGCACAGAAGCCAATAAATCCTGGGGTCCCTCATGAATGAAGTCCCTCTAGAATGAAATTGGAGTATTGGAGATCATCCATTCTGGAGAGCTTGTCAGCTTGGGTCAAAAAGCAGCAGTTTTTTTTTTAAAATTAAAATTAGAAAACATGGCCACAGGCCACATTTCCAATGGGCTGAGAGTGAAAGGAAACTGTCATCTGTACCTGCACTCAGAAATTGGTGAGTAACTAATAGAGGTATTGGGTCAAGCAGAAAGCATGAACCTATCAAAATAATTTTGCATAGGAATTTTTTAATTTAATGATAATCTAGTGACATAGAGCACTAAAAAAGTCCTACATGCATTTACATGCATTTATATAAAACTTGCACCTATCAAGTTAGCCATCTATCCAAAAATCTCCAATTCAATCTTCACCCTCCATTAAGGGGAATATTGGTGGATTTTTTCTTGTCAGATGAAGGCATTTGGAAGGAGAAGAAGACAATAGAAAAGACCAGAAAAATCTATTATCCATAAGGTACCCTGTATCAGTGGTGAAATCCAATTTTTTTTACTACCAGTTCTGTGGGTGTGGCTTGGTAGGCATGGTGTGACTTGGTGGGCGTGGCTTGGTGGGGATGGCAGGGGAAAGATATTGCAAAACTGCCATTCCCACCCCACTCCAGGGGAAGGATACTGCAAAATCTCCATTCCCACCCCACTCTGGGGCCAGCCAGAGGTGGTATTTGCTGGTTCTCCAAACTACTCAAAATTTCCACTACCGATTCTCTGAACTGCTCAAAATTTCCGCTATCAGTTCTCCAGAACCTATCAGAACCTGCTGGATTTCACCCTTGCCCTGTATCCTATACTTATTAACACCATTTGGCATCATTCTGCCTATGGCAAAATCAATATTGGCAAGGAGAGTAGCAAGGTTCATGCTTGCATAGTTTCTGGTAGTCAAGGTGAACTGCATTTTAACTTGACTATGAGGAATATCCTCCCTCCTCCTTATCTTTTCATAGTTGTGACATAGAATAACTTGGTGTCCATCTCCATCACATATCTTGACAGCTGGTGAGGCAAGTGGTTTAGATGTCACATCAAACAATCCTTCCTGCCAGTTCTCCTTTCTTCTTGTTTTAATAGAGCCAGTTTGGTATATAATGAAAATACTGGACTGGAAACTGTAAGTACTACTCTTCCTGTAGGCATGAAAACAGTCTAGATGATTTTGGATCAGTCACTATCTCTTAGCCTCCCAAGGTTTTTGTTGTGGGGAAAATAATGAGGGAATATTATGTAAGTGGCTGGAGTTGTGCAAAAAAAAAAAAAAAGGCAGCTTATAAATCTAATTATTAATAAATCATTCTGATATAATAAATCATATAACTTTTTCATAGAAAACTATATATACTATTTATTTATATTGAAATTGATTTTACTTTGATACAGTGTGAATAAGCCTTAAGCTTGCTGTATGTGGTCAGGTTTTATTCTTATAGTTAAGTTAAACATATTTTCATTAATAGGACATCATCCTTGACTCAGAAAAGGATGAGTATTCTACACTGATTATTATAATACATGTGTTATACCAACGGACTGTTTACTTAAAGAAATGAAGTTATTCTACTCTTTTATTGACTAGAATGGCCATTTTTGAAAGCAACCTAAACTTTGTTCCTGGGGCATAGAAGGCCCATACATTATTTTTAGAACCGATTTCCATACCCCAAATTTAAACCTATACCTATAATAGAGCAGTAGTACTCAAGCTATGAGCATACCAATAATGGTCCCTGACACATTCATCTAGCAATTATGTCACATTAGCTGAGAGTAGCATGCTGAAATTTCAAGCAGAAGCATTGGAATCGAGTTAGTATCAGGCTGAATGTTTCAAAATAGTACAGTAATAATACTCTGATTTTATGCAACCTTGATACTGCATTGTTGTTATCCTATTATGTATTCTATTAGCTTGAACACTGGCCATTCTTGGAATAAATATAGAACTATTGTGTATAATTAATTCTTCCTTCTGCTCTGCTAGAGAATGTCTCAGAACAAAACAGATCGAGACATTTCCAGAATGGTTTCTCTACATGAGTCACATTTGTGTTTTATGGATGCTCTTCAGATCTAATTGTTACTCTCTGTTTTGTTTATTCAAAACAGTATCTCTCACCTTTCAAAACAAATATTTATCAAAGGTGATTTACCAAAACCTATATTTAAAATGTTAAATTAAAAGCAGCAGCATAACATACATCACAAACCTTTGTTTACATTAAAATAATTGGTAGATGACACAAATAAGATTAATTTAGAATGATCATTTCAGCATCAATGTTAGATGTCAAAGATCTTAGTGATTTCATCTGATACTAGAAAGGTAATGAAGTAGGACCCGGATTTATGGTGAGAATAAAATGGAGAAGATATGTCCCACCTCTGTTTAACTCCTTCTTAAAGGATAGGTAATGTGTAACAATTAATGAGAAATAAATCAAGGTCCACTCAACTTTGCATGGAAGATAGATCAGAAAATAGTTTCTAATCTGTATGCAAATTAGTTTGAATCAAAGTATTGAAGCTTAACAAAGCGGTCTAAATTGTCTAAATCTTTGTGCCCAGGTGCTATGATTTATTCACTGTTGTGACAAGATGGTGAGATGCTGTACATAAACATGAAAAAATCTGCTAGATCAGTCCACACAGTTATCATAATGATGTTTTATCTCCCTTGTTGGCTGCCTAGTTACTGAAGTTTGCATGGCAGAATGTAAATAAATTAATAAAATATGCTACACCAGAAAAATACAGTACATAGCAAAAGGGAAAAAAAATAGCAATGCTATATGTGATGTAGCATAACCAGAATCAGCACAGAGCTGGAAAGGACTTTGGAGGTCTTCTAGTCCAACCCCCTGCTGAAGCCAGATACCCTATACGATAAAATCAAAACAGAACAAGGAGAAACATATATTTTAAGAGACAGAGATTAAATGCTAGTTTAGCATCAACCATGATCCTGAAGATAGCATTTAAAATGAACAAACAGGCATCCCACTATGCAGCAACAAAATTATAACCCATCAGCTCACAAGAAATCGGACCACATCTCAGTAACAACAGCCAGCTACTGAAACTATCAAACAAGCCGAAACCAGACCATGACTCAGAAGCACCCAGATAAACAATTCTTATTTATTGGTGGTGTTAAGCCATTGATACCATTTGTTCTATATTCTATAGTAGTCTGTCTACTATATATAGAAAGGAGGGGAAGAGGAAAAAAATCACTAGACTAAGAAAAAGGGGAAGAAATACAATAGTATTACTTGGAAAACCACTATGAAACAATGCTTAAAAAGTAGGAAAAAAAATTATGTTATATGTTGTGTGTTAGATCAGGCGCAGGGAAAGAAGACGTGACCAGCTCGATACATTTAGTAACTTTATTGCAACAGGAACAAAAATGGTATCAATGGCTTAACACCACCAATAAAGAAACATAAATGTAAGAACAACAGAATAAAGATGTAAATATGTATATAAATAATGTATACAATAACTGTATATAAATAACTCCACATAGGTATAGAAATATCAAAAGGGAAATCCGAAATCCAAAAAATAATGGTATAATCTATAGCTCTCCAAAGGGGGAAACCCAAGGGACATTAAAAAAAAAAAAAAAACAGATAAACAATTCTAATCCTAATCTGCATTACACAGACAGTACTTAACTATAGCCCAGCAACAACAGCCAGCCAATCAAACAGTCTGAAATCAGACCATGACTCAAAAATATCTAACAAACAACATTCAAACTAATTTGTATCTCATAAAAAGATATTTAAAAACTTGCGTTCTGACAGACGAGCACAACTCAAAATGCACTGACGATGTTTCCTATTCTTATTTATTTATTTATTTATTTATTTATTTATTTATTTATTTATTTGTTTAATTTAATTTATATTGCCGACTATTCGCCCATGGTGACTCAAGGCGGTTTACAGAATATAAAACCACATTTAAAACAATAAAACTAATAAAAAGAATCATATAAATTAATATAGTATACTATAATAAAGTCAACCCTCCCGCCCCACACCCCACCCCTGAGACAGCAGATCACACAAGGCATTTAATGGGCTCCATCCCGCTTTGGGTTCCCTAGGCCTGCTGGCAGAACCAGGTCTTCAGTGCCTTCTGGAAGAGTATTAGAGTAAGGGCCATTCTAATCTCTGGGGGAAAGATGTTCCAGAGAGAGGGAGCCTCCACGGAGAAGGCCCTTCTTCTGGGTCCCACCAGGTGTATCTCCCTCAGGGATGGGATCTGCAACGTTCTCTGCCTCCCCACTCTGATGGGTCAACCAAATTGCCAAGCTCAGAGCTCAAACCAACAGCCTAGCTGGTTTAACAGTTTGTTTGTTTAAATCTTTTATATAGCTGTCCATCTTACATCAGTAGTTCTCACAGGGAACAAGCAGATACCAAGTGAAACAAGCAGATACTAAGTGAAACCCACAAGCAGATTATAAAAATAATAGGATTGTCCAAGTTATCTTCTCCCACAGTTCACAGTCAGAGGCATATGTCTCTGACTGTAAAGACTGTAAAGATAATATATAGTTATAAATATAGTAATAAATATTACAGCTACTATAATATATAGTAACAAATACTAAAAAATAATGCCATCATTATATTCATATTTTACATTAACATTTTCTATGCGTCTGTAATTGAGGTAAGCATTTTATCATTGGGCTGGAGGACCTTGTGTGAAACATCCTGTAAGCCTGACTCTGGAAGCTAGTTTAAATATTTTTTTAATCTCCTTTTCCACAAAAGATACCCAGAGCAATTCAGAAAAAAAAAAAAAAGTCAAGCCAATATCAAAGCACAATTAATTATGCATTAGCTGCAAACAAAGAAACGAAATAACGACAAAACCTGCAAATGCCAATCACTGATTAAACGTCTAGGAAAAAAGACCAGTTTTCATGGATTGCCCGCATATAGTGAGACAATCAATGAAAGGTTGTCAGTACTAGACAATCCTGAGGAATTGGTTATGTAAATGGAACTCTGCACCCTCTTTTCTGAAATAATCCTCAAGAGTGGTTTCAAAAACGTATCTTACCTTTCAGGTTGAAGGCACCCACACATTTTGCATGCCTATGTGGTTGATTTTACCTTCTCTTTCAGAGAGGTCATAGGAATTGCTGACAAGGGTCTGGTCATCCAATGGGAATCACTATTCCTTATTTGGCTGGCTGGCTGGGGGAATTCTGGGGATTGAAGTCCTCAGATCTTAAAGTTGCCAAGGTTGAGAAATGCTTTAGATAAAGAGCCTGGACCACTCCAAGTTTTTTTGATGCTCCTTTCCTCCACCCCTCTCTCCATAAAGGAACAAATTAAAAAAAATAATTAGAATATTTCTTTATTAGTTTTGATGGCATTTTTTGAAAAAAAAAAAACTCTTCCCCATTCCATTAGGGTGGTGGCTCCAATTCTGTTTATTCAATTTTTAACGATAGATGCTGACATTTTAACTGAACTTAAGGATATTTTAAAAATATCTTGAAGCATCACAGGGAGAGGCAGTGACACATTTCTGAAGCTCAAAACAACAACAATGAATACTTTATTACAATCAAAGACCCACATAAGGAAAATGGGATACAAACAATAATTCTAACAGTTAAATGATATAAAAACAAAAGTTTCACATGGTTAAAAAGCATAAAATACAATATATAGATGATAGATGGATATGGAATAAGGATATGAATAAAGATACATATGTAAAAGACTAGCTGGATACCCATGCTTCATTATGAAACTGTGATTGGGCTTGATAAATCAACACTTACAGCTTGAAAAATAATTAGTAGTTATGATCGGTCTCTCCTCTCTCCTTGTCTCCCTCAGACTTGCTCCACAGAAGCCTCCCCTATCCTATCTCCTTCTCTCCCTCAGCCTTGCCCCACAGAAGCCTCCCCTATCCTATTCCCTGGTTGTTGCTGTGAAAGTAAAACTGAAAGTGAAACTCCTCTCCTCTGCTTGTGTTTTGCATTTGGAACAGATTTCTTTTCAGGTGGGGAGGGGGAGTTGAACTCCTTAGCATCAGAGCATGTTAATCATAATATAGGAAATACTAATGCTCTGATTGTCATTTTGAAAAATTCTTTCTTAGTGAGCACCTAGAAGCCAAGAGGAACATGCATGGAAAATTTCAGGTTTGTAGGCTTTACAGTTCTGGAGATTTCATGATTATGGTGTGAGTGGTTTTTGCTTTTATATATAGAGATAAAAGTCTATAAAAATCTATAAGGAAAAATTTAAAACATTAAACAAATACATGGGAACATATTTACCTGGCAGGAGAGATATCATGGAGGAAGATAGGATAGAAGTCATCTCTGAATCAGAATACTTTTTTATCCAGCAAATTCTGTCAAGCAGAAAACTTCAACTTCCTAGAGCAGGATGTCAAACTCACATCATCACGATGTCATCACATGACATATCACAACTCCCCCCCCCACTTCGTTAAACCAGGTGTGGGCATGGCCAGTGACACATCCAGCCCATGCACCGCGAGTTTGACACCACTGTTCTAGAGAATCTTTCAACCTTCAAAGTGGGAAGGCACTTCAAGAAGATAATCTGACTATATAAAGGACTTGCTTCATAATCCCAGGGTAGAATCACTTTCAGCCCCATTCAGGTATCTATTAGCTATCAGAACAGTTTGGAGCAGCCAGTCTCCTCTGTGTTTCTGTGTAATGTCCCCCATTGCAGATCCTTTACTATTTTAATTAATATAAACTATGATCCTTTTATCAATTTTATGTCATCTTCATGGTAGATGGGCAGATAAACCATTCAAACTGGGTGATGCATAGTAAAGTGAAAATATCTGACTTTAGGATCCTTGAAGAACTCCTTTTTTTCAGCACAAAGCACAATTACCCTTGATTTGGGAGAAATAGGGGGATGAGGAAAAAATATCATTTGGTTTCATGTTCAAGCAAATTTACATAAATCATACTTCCCAACATGAATTAATAGAAGCTAGATACAGTTGAGGATTGGAGTTCATTTTCTGAGTTTGTGGGTTGGTTTCCAAATGTTTCATTACCAGGCTAGACAATATCCTCAGTGGAGTTTAGGGGATATCTGTATCTGTGTTCTTCTGCTTATAAAGGCTTTGTGTGGTCAGTAGGTCTTGTGATGGGGAGGTCACATCAGTATGGGTCTTGTGCTGGGTCAGATGTGGGCCACTTGGAGGTGAAGTGCTGGTTGGGGGGTTGCATGGGTTGGTTGAGGGTCAATGCTGTCGCTGGTTAGTTTGAATTCCGAGGGGTTCATAGGCTGGTGGTTGGTCAATGTGTCTGTTGATGGAATGCCAGGTTTTGATGAATGTGTAGAGGGTGGTAGCATGGCCAATGATTCTTGTATTGCCAACCCACAAGCTCAGAGAACAAACTTCCAACCTCATCCTACACCCAAGCTATAGATATTTAACACCATCACATACAGTAGATACCGTTGACTTGGAAGTAAATGCATTTATTAGAAGGAAGTGTATACAAAAGCAAACATATTTTAGAGAAAATGTAATATAGCAGTGCATTTCAGATGGAGAACTGGATTCCAAAATGTCATACAATGTCTTACAAAAATATTGACTAATATAGTCAATAAAACCAGGTTGGCATTGAGATACATAATACCACTGAGATAGGCCATAGAAAAAAAAAGTCTGGCATAGAACAGGTGGCATTTGATACTTTGCAAGTAAATTTTTAGATCAGTTCTGTATCAGTAAGGAAACCTAATATCAACTAATTCAACAGGACAGAGCCCGGCCAAAGTTAATGCTTGGTAGATGCATTTGAAGCCCTGATTCAAATCAGATTGGAGATTCTGAGATGACATTATTATTATTATTATTATTATTATTATTATTATTATTATTATTATTATTATTATTATTATTTAGACTTCTATACCGCTTCATAGTGCTTTACAGCCTTCTCTAAGTGGTTTACAAAGTTTACAAAGTTAGCATATAGCATATTGCATATTAGCATATTGCATTAGCATTAGCATATTGCCCCCAACAATCTGGGTCCTCATTTTACCCACCTCGGAAGGATGGAAGGCTGAGTCAACCTTGAGCTGGTGAGATTTGATCTGCTGACCTGCTGAACTAGCAGTCAGCTGAAGTAGCTGCAGTACTGCATTCTAACCACTGCGCCACCTCGGCTCATAATAAGACATCATCTTATTCAAGTTTATTAGGAATAAATATTGATTTGCCCTTGGAAAGCATGACATATAAACATGAGGAAAAAAAATAAAGACTTGAGGGATGGGAATTAATAAAACCATCAAGGATTCATTCAGATTTAAAGTTACATCCTTCATAGCATGGTGCAGTCCCTAAGAAAGTTAAACATGCGCTGAATTTTTTTCCCCATTACATTTTTTCAGACCCAAAACAATAGAGTTATGCAGAGCTTTGAAGGAGTACTTCAATTCAATGAAGCTTTGATCACACCAGAAAGAGGACCTGCTTCAAAGCTGTGAATTGAACTAAGTGGCTTTACTGTCTTTTGAAGAACTCCATAGATTTGATGGCTTCCCCCCCCTGCTTTTACAGTTGTTAAAGGCAATATACAGTGCTTAAAAGTCTCTTCTCTAGCCAGTGAATTTCATCATCTTGTTAAATTCTCTCACTATGATAGCAATTTTGGAGGTGGCAAGGATAATGTTGCCCTGGGCTTCATCATTTTCTCTTTTCTCAACTTTTTACAGGTAGCCAGCCATAAATCTTAATTTTGTTTTCTCTGATGCTAATGGAACAATACATGTCTATGCTGTTCCTTACAACCCAGCTGGGAGCTTAATTCAGCTTTTGGATGTAGGCTCAAGTTTGATCAGCCCTTTATGTACAGTTGAGCTCAGCCTTACTTTAAAATTCTGCACAGTTATATCAGGTTTTTTTTTTTTAATTTTTAAAATTTTTATTAATTTAAGAAACCACATAATACATTTATAAATGCAAGTAAAACATATAAAAACATATAAACATATAAAACTTTATATCAGGTTTAAGTCTCTGGATAGTGAGCAAAAGGCTGCTGTAGTAATAGAGAGACTGCTCTAGAAACTTATTTGCAAGGTATCAACAGTCACTTGTTCTATGCCAGCTTCTTTTTCTGTGGCACCTCTCACTGGCACTACTGTATATAGCTCAGTGCCAGCCTGGTTCTACTGCCTCTGTTATTAACTGTCACAGAGTATTGTCAGCCAGCTACAATCCTGATCCAGCCTAGTTTTTTCACTGAACTGGGGGAGGTTTTCATCAGATGTGACCCCTTCTTGTCTTGCTTGTCCTACTTGTCAACCTGCTTGGACCCCAAAAAGCATGCAATTTCCTAAAGGCAAGCTAATATTCATTTCCTAAATTTGAATCAGATTATTATTCTAAATTTGAATCAGGTTATGTCCTCTTTGAATCGCCAATCTGATTTGAATCAAAGCTTCTGATGCATCTACTAAGCGTGCATTACCTTTGGATGGGCTCTGCTCTGTTAAATTTGTTTTTGTCATATGTGTTTAATAAGAAAACAATTGTTGCCTTTGATTGCCAGCAGATTTTTTAAGTTTGTATATATTGAATTCAGAATTCTAGATTAAGACAACATTTTCAATGTGCATAGTAACTTTCATTTTCATTGGGACAATTAGGAGGACATGTATATATTTATAACAACTCTCATGATATAATAGGCTTATTTATTTTATAAGAAACACAGTAAACAATAATCCCAGCATAGTTTTGATCTTCTTTCTTAATACTACCCTTGCAGAAACAAATTAAGTGTCTGCATTTAATTTTAAATCCATTCATAAATAAATAACAAAGCAACTTAAGAACCATTCTCTTAATTTGGAAAATGAGCCATTTATATTTCCTTTATGACCTCACAACTTTTCAAATACAACAAGATATATTTTACCATGTGTATCTCTTCTGCATTGTTGTTGTTTCTTTCTTGAGTTCAAAAGGTTATTCAGTAATTTAGAATTTAGAATCAGAATTCTTATTCAGTAATTTAATGTAGAAAACTAGCTTACCTGGTCTCGTCAGCCAACTAAGAAATTGTTTCAGTGGTCATTCACTTGATCACCATAAGATATTTATTCAACCTTTAGTATTTTTCTTCATTTTAATAGATACCCAAGATAAATGCATGTTTTTCTCTTCATGATTATATTTATATGCATATAAGTGTATGTTGTGTGCAGTGGTGGGTTGCTGGTTCTGTCCAGTTCTTTAAAACCAGTAGTAAAAGCGATGGAAGGCTCCGCCTACCCGTCTGGATGTCACAATTGACGATCTGCACATGTGCAGAAGCTTCTGCGCACACGCATTGTGAACTGGTAGTAAAGGTAAGTAGAACCCATTCCTGGTTTTGTGTGTGTGTGATTGTGTACATTCCCTAATTACAAATTATTTCATTTTGAGAATATACTGAATCATTAAAATTTGATTTCTTTCTATGAAAACAGGATTTAATTTCATCATCATCATCATCATCATCATTTAAGTCATTGTCTATCTACTGCAGGGTAAAGGCCTCTTCCTCATGTTTCCATTTAATTCAAAATTTAATGTATGTTATTTAAAATACATATTTTACATATATTATTATTACAAGATTGTGTATACCGAGTGTCAACCCTGAAGCTGGCCTGACTGAGGCCATTTTGAGACTTCAGTGCTGTCACACTGGAGCTGAGGGACAGGGAGGGGGGAAATAGAGATAGTTGGGGTAATATAGTCAAAACAAAATACTTTCTCTTAGGAACCAAAAACATTTCTGCAGGTATTTGGAACGAGGGGACTGATGTCACCTAGCAACTGGAGTGTATCCTGATTGGGCCATGTGACTGATTGTTTTGGGAAAGTGACAAACTTTTACTTTTAATTAGGTGAAAACCATGGGAATATTCAGAGTCAGTTTTCACCAGCCTATGCCAATATGACATATCCAATAAACTTATTCTTTGAGGAAGCTACCTGCCTCAGAGTTTTGTTTGCTATAGGTATGTTACTTGGAACCCTGACACTGAGTGTGTCAGTACACTGCATGTAATTCTGAATTGGTGGGGTGCAGATAACACTATCTTAAACTGAGAAGGGATTAGTTAGATTACTGATTCTAGCTTTCACAGAATAAGCCTGGGGAAAAATTGGGCTTTGGACTCAGCATCTCATCTATTGGCTGAAAATGTGACAAAGCTGACTAATACTGTATTTAGCACTATCTGGAAATGCTGCTATGTACAACTAAATCTGGGAACATAATTTGCATATTTTCTATCTTACTAAAAAGTAGTATTTGAAAGCTATATGTGACCTAAACTATGATGACATGCAAAAATCAATATTAATGGGTTTAGCTGGTGATAACTACAGCATGTGGAAGATTGTGAGTTGGAATGTAAAAGGAGTAGAAGGCAAAATCAATGAATGGAATGAAAACAAGAAAGAAAACTATACATGTTGTTAGGCTATACAACAAAGAAAAAGAAGGATTTGTTAGATCTGAGCAAAAGTGGTTTCATCATGTGGAATGGAATTGATGAATTATAGAACTGACAGATTAGAAGATTTCTTGGCAATTCTCTATGTTAGCTCCTTTCCAATGCAGGAATTTCAGCATCTTCAAGAGATGACCATATTAATTTTCTTTAAAACATCCAGTAAAGGAAAGTCCACTTCCTCAGGCAGTCTCTTCTATTTTTGAAGAGTTCTTATATTTAGGAAACTTTCCCAATATCCATCTGAAAACTACTTCCTTGTAATTTAAAGTCATTGTTTTTTGTTCTGGCTTCTGGAACAACAGAACAATTATGCTCTGGGTTCTATATGTCAGTTCTTCAGACATTACATGGCAATTATCATTTCTCACTAGGATTTTCTCCTCCAGAGTGAAAATATCCATCTCCCCCTATTGTCTCCTACACATTTCTCCTTACCTGTCCTTTATCATCTTGGTTGCTCTTTTTGGGGGGCAAACTTTAGATTATCAATGTAAATAATTTAACTGCAGTGCAAAAGAGTCACTTAAAAAGTATGTATAATAAAACAAGAAGAGATAGGGTCAAGAACAAAGAGGCAAAACATTCATTTGTATTGTAAACAAAAAAAGATAGTGGCAGTATAAAATAGAGACTGTATGTTGAGGTAATTTAGTTCCATGGAAAGAATGAGGATCAATATAATGCAGTATTCTTTATTGGCCAAGTGTGATTGGACAAAAAAGGAATTTGTCTCCAGATGATGACCAGGTTATAAAGGCTAGGAGAAATAGGAGGCAAAGAAAGTAAACCTCCAGATAATATTATCCTATTATTTCCCTGCAATTCTAGTGTTCATACTTCCTAACACTGCTAGTCTTCCTTGTTCATTCATTGGTCATAATCAGCATCAGTTGTTAATTGATGGGCTACCTTATAAATGAAGGTAAGCTATATTACCATATACACTATACACTATAATTACAATACATCTTGAAAACAAATATATCTAGAAATGAAGAAAGACCTGAAAAAAGAAACCTCAGGGACAGACCTTAAAGAAATTGTCCTGGCTAATATTTATCACTATTGGCAAGGTAGTCTAGCTGGAAGGATTTCATCCTTCATATGGAATAGCAAAACAAGAGACCTCCAGTTTCTCTAATCTTCATATGTTCTTCATTTCATCTTGGCTCTCAAAGTTCCTTTCTACCCCTTCCAGCCTCTTTTATTGATCACACTCAAAAGTAACAGATGAATCTCTAAGAACAAATATGAAATGTTGGCAAAGCTTCTTTCTTTTCTGATATAACATGAAAACAGCACAGAGCCTAAGCTTATCCAAAGGATTGTTAAAGATAGATCTAAGTCAAAACTATTATATTCAATTGATATTAATAGGATGAAATATTGAAAGGATTACAGAGATTTAATTCCAAATAGCTTTCAAACTATAGGGTCTGAAAAAGTGTTTCAGGTACAATAAAGTTCTCCTTCCTAAGACTAAAGAGAGGAATCACCCTTTAGAGAGGAACATACAATGTTGGACATCCTTTCCAGGTTTCTATGGATCTTCTCACTTTGATGCATTTGAAACCAGAAACAAAACAAATGAAGGAAAACCAGAAAACAAGTGCATTGGATACCTCAGGAGATAATTTGGATTGCTACAGCCTTTTGTTTTTTAGTTTCAAACATATCTAATGTCAACCTTGAAGTGAACTTGGCTGAGGCCATCTTGGAGACTTCAGGGTTGCCACAAAGCAGAAAAATGGACAGGGAGGAAGGAAATAGCTAGATGGGGTTTTGTAGCCAAAACAAAATAGTTTTCCTGTGTGAACCAAGGACATTCTAACAGGTGCCTGGTCAGAGGAGGAGTGAAGTAACCAAGCAACCAGCCAGTATCTTGATTGGATAGCATGACCTGTGACTTGGGGGAAAGGGGAAACTTTACTTTTTAATTATCTGAAAGCCGCAGGAACTTTCAGAGTCAGCTTTTACCAGTTGTGCCAATATGATGTATTCAATAAATTGCTCTGTTAGGAATTTGCCTGCCTCAGAGTTCTGCTTTCCATTGATGCATTACGCTGACATATAGGGCTGAGATAGGATTCACTTACCTTCCTTACTGGTTCGCGAATGTGAGCGCGCGTGCGCACTCACTTAGTTCCCACGTGCCACCTCTGCGCATGCACATGGCCTTCTGTGCATGTGCAGTAGCCACGCATTACATCCGGGCGGATATGCGAAGCCTCCCGCAGTCGCCACTACCAGTTTGCGCGATCTGGAGAGAACTGGATGAATCCCACCACTGATATAAGTGAAAAAACACACTAATGAAAATATATGGTGGGGAAGGGGACAGAATATCTAACTGATCCATAATTTAAAGGTTGTTAATAAAAAAACTACATATTCATGCCAATTCTAAATTTAAATTTTCAGAACCCTATCACAACAATTACGGATTTCAGTCTATTTGAAAAACTAACAGCTGACTGCACAATAATTCTTCCTTCTGTATATTGGAACTATGGTTTTATTGAATCTGTTTTAGATTCTGGACCATGTAATTCTTATATCCCAGTTCACAAGAAATAATTTGTTCCAGGAAACTTTATCATTCTGCACTTGCCAAGTCTCTTTGCCAGAGGCCTGGCTTTGGTGGATGCAATCACCAAACCTTAATATCATGACTGTAATTATTTTTATTTTAAAAGGATAAAATTGTGAATGGTGGGTATATGCCAGCAGAAGAAACATTTCTTTCCCTTTTCTAAAAATGGATCTCAGCATTCAGAGATTTACATTTTAGAATTAGGAAAATTACAGAAACAAAGTGATCCACATACAAGAAAATATTTTTTATTGTCTTCATTCTAGAAAAGTTGATGCTAAGACTCAAGCTAATTTAAAAATTTCTATTCAGAAGGAGAATGAAGCCTTTTTACATGTGAAAAATCTTGCCTGTAACATTGATTTACAATAATTTATATATTATGTGTCACACTTATTTTAAACAGTGATGGACAATTGTTACACAGAGCCAATAGAATGCCATACATTTAAAGTGTGGCAATGATGGGATAAGGAATTTAGCAGGTGGAGCATAGGTTGTGTGGACCAGAGCAAATAGTGGATTCAGCACCTCAATTTTTATGTACTTTTTTTTTTACATTTTGACATTTCTCTTTCACTCTGTCATCATTGTCTACACTTTTTCTTTCTCCTATATATACAACAAGCTGCCAAAGAATAACCTTTGCCAGAAGTCTAAATTGTTTGCTTACAGAGGGCTTTTCGATTTAACCGAAGGTCAACTGAAATATGGTCATAGGCTGAAAGTGGCCCTTTGATTGCAGATTGCTAGTCCCTATTTTACCCTGTCCGGTTGCTATTTCATTTCTTGTCCCCCCTTGGATACCAAATGAAAGAACTTACAAATTTGCTTTGGAAACCTCATAAGAAGTGTAGTCCTACCTACACAAACTTACACACTTTCTTTAAAACTCATGCAAGGAATTAATGATCGTACAATTCTAGTAAATAAGAAACATTTTATTGATTTCTTTTCCAAATCACTGAAGCTAAATGTGGAAATTATTAAAATTGCCTTTCTAATAAATGAGTGAGGGCTAGGAAGTAGAAAATCTAAAATCAAAATCATGTGAAGTATTAGTATTGCTTTATAAACCCTTAGTAAGACCACACCTGGAATACTCCAATTTTTGGTCACCATATTACAAAAAAGATGTTGAGACTTTGGAAAAAGGGCAGAGAAGAGCAGCTAGGATGATTAAAGACCTAAAACCAGTGGTGGGTTGCCCCCGGTTCACCCCGGTTCTATAGAACCAGTAGTAAAACTGGCGGGAGGCTCCGCCCACTAACCCTGACATCATTAAAATGCTTCTGCTCATGTGCAGAAGAGCACACACATGGCCCCGTTGCGAACCGGTAATAAAGGTAAGTAGAACCTACCCCTGCCTAAAAAATATGAAGAATTGTTGCAGGAATTGGGTGTGGCTAGTCTAGAGAAAAGAAGAACTAGGGGTGAGAGGATAGCAGTATTACAATATTTGAAGGGTTGCCACAAATAAGAGGGAGTCAAGTTATTTTCCAAAGCCCCCCAAGGCAAGACAAGAAGCAACAGATAGCAATAATCAAGGAGAGAAGCAACCTGGAATTAGGGAAAAACTTTCTAACAGAGAGAACAATTGACCAGTGGAACAGTTTGCCTTCAGAAATTGTAGGTGCTTTATCACTGGAGGTTTTTAAGAAGAGACTGAACAGCCACTTGTCTGAAATGGCATAGGGTCTCCTGCTTGAGCAGGGAGCTGGACCGGGGGTGAAATCCAGCAGGTTTTGACAGGTTCTGGAGAACCGGTAGTGGAAATTTTGAGTAGTTCGGAGAACTGGCAAATACCACCTCTGGCTGGTCCCAGAGTGGGGTGGGAATGTAGATTTTGCAGTATCCTTCCCCTGCCATGCCCACCAAGCTACACAACACCCACCAAGCCATGCCCACAGAACCAGTAGTAAAAAAAATTGGATTTCACCATTGGACTGGACTAGAAGACCTCCAAGGTCCCTTCCAGCTCTATTTTGATTGATTGATTGATTGATTGGACTTTTAAATTTGCTTTGGAAAGCTCATAAGATGCGTAGTCCTACACAAGCTTACACACTTTCTTTAACACTCAAGCAAGGAGTTTAATGAGCATGCAATTCTAGCAATGAGGAAACATATTATTGATTTCCCCCCTCCCCAAAATCACTGAAGCCAAATGTGAAAATTATTTAAAACTGCCTTTCTAATAAATGAGTGAGGGCTAGGCAGTAGAAAATCTGGAAAGCAACAGTCATGCAAGGAGATGTGCAAAATAATAATATAAAAAATAATAATATAAAATATAAAAATTATTAAATAAAATAATATCCCAAATCTCTGAACCCAATATAGCTAGACCTACCAAATATTCTAAAATTTGAATATACTTTGTATGGCAGAATGAAGATGTACCCAATCAGAAAAACTGTTTTCATCTAATGATCGTCATCATCAACAAATAAAGTAATACTAACAGATTAGTATTAGATGGTTGGGCTGCATTTGAATCTTGGGTTCAGAAATATTTTATTACTGTTCAAAATTTGTGTATATGAATCTAACTTTACTCTTTCAGAAATTCATTTTGTCCCTCTGTATTACCCCTTGAGTTTTGTTTTTCTTGATGTTATTATCCACTGTTTGCATCTCTACTATCATGTTCCCTATTTTCCCAGTCCCAAAGGTGCTTTTTTTCAAAAGGCAACTGGACTTTGTTTTCCCTTGAAGACATGTTGTGGTCCACCAGCAGCCTGCGGAGCTGGCAGCAGAGTCAGACAGTGATGAGGCTGAGGAAGAACATTGGCCAGTCCTGGAGACTGGGGAAGGCCTGAATGAGGGCTCTGCGTCAGAGGCAGAGATGGGGCCAGGGCCATCGGGGAGTGAGGTGTGCATTCCAGAGCCTCCAGAGACTGATAGGAGTGAGGCAGAGGAACAGGAGGAGCCTGTTCCTAATGCACGCATGAGAAGAGCTGCCAGAAGGCAAGAGCAGCTCAAGCAAAGAGGACAACTTGGGAGTAGGGCCAAGAGATGATTGGCCCCTCCCATAAGGCTTAAAACAGACCAGCAACAGTGTTTTGGCTTTGCCGGAAAACAAAGTTGTAGCTTTGTCTTCTTCTTCTTCTACGTCTTGTATTTATTTTTGTATCTGTGACTTCTGAACGTTTGCTAAGAAAGGCCTTTGGCAGTTTGCCTAATTGGACAAGGTTTGCGATAGAACTGAGGAATTTGTGTTGGAAGGAATTTGCTTTAATTTAGTTGATCAACACTGGGAATGAAGTAATTCTCAGCTGTTCGAATAAAGTTTCTTTGTTTTTTCACTGACTGATTTTCCTATTACTTACTTGGGCCTGGGTCACAACAAGACGTTTCACTTCTTATCCAAGAAGCTTCTTCAGTTCTGCCGTCAGTTCTGAAGAAGCTTCTTGGGTAAGAAGTGAAACGTCTTCAAGGAAACTCATTTCTAAAGATCTAAGTGCCAAAGCCCATTGTAACAACATTGCCAAAAAGGCATTAAGAGTTGTTAACCTAATCTTGCATAGCTTCTTCTCTAGTAATATTGTACTATTAACTAGAGCATACAAAACATTTGCTAGACCAATTCTCGAATACAGCTCATCTGTCCGGAACCCCCACTGCATAGCGGACATAAATACAATTGAGAGAGTCCAGAGATATTTTACAAGAAGAGTCCTCCATTCCTCTACCCGCAAGCTATCCAAAGGAGCCTGGATAGCTCTGCAGACAAAAGCACTGTAATTTAACACCAGCTGTCTGCAATTAAAGTAAGTTCGAATCTTGCCAGGCTCAAGGTTGACTCAGCCTTCCATCCTTTCTAAGGTAGCTAAATTGAGGACCCAGTTTGTGGGGGCAATAAGCTGACTTTGTATAAAATATACAAAAGTATGAAGGCTATTGCTTAACGCACTGTAAGCTGCCCTGAGTCTCTGGAGAAGGGCGGCATATAAATCAAATTAAAAAATAAAAAATAAATAAAAAATAAAATACCTTATGCCGCCAGACTTCAAATTTTTGGCTTAGACAACTTAGAACTACGCTGACTTTGATCTGACCTAAGTGTAGTACATAAAATTATTTGCCACAATGTCCTACCTGTCAATGACCACTTCAGCTTCAACCACAACAATACACGAGCAAATAATATATACAAACTCAAGGTAAACCACTCCAAACTCAATTGCAGAAAATATGACTTCAGCAACAGAGTGGCCAATGCCTGGAATGCACTATCTGACTCTGTGGTTTCTTCCCCAAACCCCCAAAATTTTAACCTTAAACTGTCTACTGTTGACCCCACCATATTCCTAAAATGTCTGTAAGGGACTTGCATAAGAGCACCAGTGTGCCTACCGTCCCTGTCCTAATATTCTTTTTTTACTCTTACTCTTTTCATGTATTCAAAGTATGTTTATACTTTTACCTGTTACCTTATATATGTTTGACAAATAAAATAAATAAAAATAAAATAAAAACAAAGTCCAGTTGCCCTTTAAAAAGAGCACCTTTGTGACTGGGAAAATAGGGAACATGATAGTAGAGATGCAAACAGTGGTGGGAATAATAACGTCAAGAAAAACAAAACTCAAGGGGGAGTACAGAGGGATAAAATGATTTGTATTTCCATAGTCATTTTGCCAGTATTTTAATTTTCTTCTGCATTTTATATCTTGACATATGAATTAATTAATTATTAATATAATAATTTTTAGGTTGCCACAAGGATTAACCATGCCTTTTTAATTTTCTTATATATTTACTGTTTATCTCTTTCTTTCTTGTAATAAAATCTGTTAGAAGGAGTTATTGGATATTGGAGAAAATAAAACCCATTTCACTACCTTCTAGGACAATGTTTCTCAATGTTGGCTGGAGAATTCTGGGAGTTGAAGTTCACACATCTTAAGGTTTCAGAAACACTGTAAGTCTAACTTACAGCTCTGAGATATTTTGTTGGCCTCCCATCCAAACATATATCAGGTCCAATACTGTTAATTTGAATCCAGACAAGGTGCTGTGAAACATTTATTAGTACATCACAGTTGTTCATATGCAGTTTCAAAGATGACATTTTTGAAGAGTAAGTTTCATGCTGCCATTTATTTCCTATATAAGTAGTTCTTGACTTACAACCACAATTGAACTTAATTTTTCTGTTGCTAAGTGAGGCATTTGTTAAATGAGTTTTGTCCCATTTCACAACCATTCTTGCCACAGTTGTTAAGTGAATCACTGCAGTTATTAAGTTAGTAACACGATTGTTAAGTGAAATTCATTTCCCCACTTTGCTTGTCAGAAGGTAGCAAATGATGATTACATGTTCCCGGAATACTGCAACTGTCATAAATATGAGTCAGCTGTCAAGTGTCTGAATTTTGATCATGCTGTGATGGGAATGCTGCAATGGTCGTAAGTGTGAAAAGTGGTCATGTCACTTTTTTCAATGCCATTATAACTTTGAGTGGTCATTAGTTGTAAGTTGAGAACTACTGGTATGATGTGAAAAAATTTACTTGCAACACAGATTTTTTAATTATTATTTTAGAATACCCAGATGATCTTAATGAATTCTGAAAAGAGATGTAGAATACACACTTTGAGTTTGTTTGAACATAATCCAATATTGTATACAAAAGTAAAATGAGTTGAAATGGGATATGTGGGTTGTTGTTTTTTTTTTTTTCCTGTTCATAGATTTCCTTTTGGTGATCAAGACGTTGCCTGTGGCAAATCATTTTTCCTTATGGTAACCAGGAAAATGCCTGCTGCTTCTTCTTACAATTGCAAGAACTTACAAAGGTCAAATAACTCTAGCAGTTCATGAGCTTTCGAACACTGACTCCAGTGAGTATCTCTAGAAATATTTATTTTCAATTATTCAGTTCAGATGTTGTAGGAACAAAATGCTGCCAGCACTTCTGAAATCCAAGGAAATGTCCAATGGTACTTCAGGAGAGACCAAAATTATATTAAATTGAATCTGGACAATACTGTATATGGTCACTCTATTTAGCAGAGGAAACTATTCTTTCTTGTTTTCTTCTTCGTGTTCTTTTTTCAAATTGTCCAAAAATAAGGTTTATACAATGAGGCCAAATACTGAACATTCAAGTCCTGTGGTTATTTTTATGACCAAGTCAAGTGATCGATTTCCCAATCGAAATTTTCATTATTTTCTTCATTTGGCCTTATCATTTTTTTCTTTTCTTTTTTTTTTTAATTTGATTTATATGCCGCTCTTCTCCGGAGACTCAGGGTGGCTTACAATGCATTAAGCAATAAGCAATAGCCTTCATACTTTTGTATATTTATACAAAGTCAGCTTATTGCCCCCATAAACTGGGTCCTCATTTAACCTACCTTAGAAAGGATGGAAGGCTGAGTCAACCTTGAGCCTGGTAAAATTCGAACCTGCAGTAATTGCAGGCAGCTGTGTTAATAACAGGGTGCTTTAAACCACTGTACTACCAAGGCTCTTCAGGATTCATTCATATCTTCAAGCTTCTGAAGCCACTTAAAAACATCAGAAACTTCTATATAGGCAAGGATCCCTACAATAATCCATCTTCAAGAAATTAGCCCCAATTGCATTAGTAACATACTACTTGTGTTTTCTTGAATTGACTGCTGGAAAATGCAAAGTTTCTGGAGCCACTGTGAAAGTGTTATTGTGGGATTCCTTTTGTACTCAGTTGGTTTCATGATTCACAACCTGATCAAGCATCTCTGATTTTTGATGTTGGGTAATAATCCATTTGATGCTCTAGAAACAACTATACAAGCAGACTTAGTATGAAACACCACTCTTATTATGAACAAACTGTGTAACCTATACCAAGTAATCATCCTTCAACTTTAGATGTTTCTATAAAATAAGAATAATCACAGTTAAAGAAGCTGCTGCTTTAATATTTTACAACTGCTATACAAAGTGAGAAATCATATCAGCAGATGCATGCATATTTGGGTAAAAAAGAAAAAAAATATATGATTTAAGGATGCTGGGAATATGACACTTCTTTCAAATGGCACTAGAAAAAGAGCGGATGAGAAGTAAGAAAAAGTATTTTTCATTGCAATGGAAAGTTTTATTTTTAAATGAACCTTCTTTAATTTTTAATAAAATATGTTTATATTATTGCAGTCATAACTGGAGGGATAGTACTGAATACCGATGAGCGTGATATTTTTTATTAAGCAGCTGAAGAGAAAAAGAGACATAATGATGAAGAGGGCCTTTAACAACCCATAACGAACAAGAAAAATGCAATCGAGATGTTTCTGGAAGGTAATGTTTCTTTGATTTGGGAACATTCTTTATAAATGCCATTATTACTTTCATCGTTGTTATGTCTGACATCAGCTAGTTTTAAGATTTTGCTAACATCACCCTTAATGGTCTTCCTGCCTCATCAGTGGGGGGGCTATTCAAGTAACAAAGGGCCAATCAGCTGCTCTTGTTCCTCTTTAGTTCAAAGACATTTAGCTGAAAGACTGGTGAGGGTTATTCTTTTTTCCTTTTCTTTCTGAGACATTATGCTCTCTCGCACTTTCTCTGTGCTTGCTGTGTTCTTTATTATAGTTTCAGTGGAAGGTCTCTAGCATATCTATTATAAAGGACTAATTCTCCCAGGCTGTGAAAATACACTCCTAGATAAAGCCGAGCATACTAAGAGCCTATCCTTAATGTGATGTGCTCACATGATCCCCATTTGCTTTAATAGGCATATCATTTCAATTCTTTCCATTTCCCAGAAGCACTTGAGAAAGAGAGGTGAACTATCTATACTGGCTTGAGCTATATTTGTGAATAAGTATAAGCTGCCATACTGACTAGCTCATGTGATAACTTCCAAAGGCAACAGGTATGCAACAATGAAATATTTCATATTTCCAACCTCAGAAACGAAGCACTGGAGAAACAGGCTGGAGAAAGGGCAGTGCAGTTTAAAAGAGCTTTCATTATATAATAAAGCTATGCAAAGCATTTGAAAAAGGACCCTTGCAAAGCCCATTGCACTGAGGTTGGCATTCCTCTGAAGGTGAAAACAGTCACATCCCTTGTGTCTCTTTCAGGCACTTTGAAAACTGTTACAAACTGGGTCTACCTATGTGTAGGAGAATTTCCACTGCTGGTAATCTTAGAAGGACTGCCTGGACAGACAATACCAAATCCTTCAAACCTTTCAGGGGATTCAATTATTTTAATGCTTCCAGAAGAAGTGCCCTTGGACTTTGTGGAATACCTCTTTCAAATATTTTGTACAAGCGCATTTGTTATAGTAGTGGTTTCCCTGTCCCTAATGGGACCAGTCCAAATTTTGCAATCCCTGACCATTTTAAGATTATGCTTTTAAAATTTTGCTTATTTAATTGATCCCATTTTGGCAGCACCAGAATAATTCTGGGCAGCTAAGAATGGGAAAAATAGAAATATAATAACTTAGACATAACTGGGTATCTCTAATCTAACAAAGAGAAGGACTAGGGATGAGTTGAGACTAGCAGTCTTCCAATATTTGAGGAGCAAAACACCTGAGGGCAGGACAAGTAATCATAGGAAATTAATTAAGGAAAGATCCAACCTAGAACTAAGCAGAAATTTCCTGGCTGTGAGAACAATTGATCAGCAGAACAGTTTGCCTCCAGAACTTGTGGGTACTACATCACCAGAGATTTTTAAGAAGAGATTGGACAACCAATTGTCTGGAATGGTATAGGGTCTCCAGCTTGAACAGGGGGTTGCATCAGAATATCTCCAAGGTCCCTTCCAACTCTGGTATACATTTGCTGTTATAATAGTACATAAAAATACAACAGAAGAAATAACACAGCTTCAGCACTAAACAAAAAAGAGTATCAATTACCTCTAACTTGTGTGTGTGTGTGTGTGTGTGTGTGTGTGTGTGTGATGTGCAGGCACATGGGCAGTGGTGGGATTCAATTAATTTAACAACTGGTTCTCTGCCCTAATGATTTCTTCCAACAACCAGTTCACCAAACTGCTCAGAAAGTTAACAACCGGTTCTCCCGAAGTGGTGGGAACTGGCTGAATCCCACCACTGCACACGGGCCATCTAATATCTATTGTACTCTAAAGCCTAGGAGAACAGCGAAGTCTTTAAGACCTTCCAGAATGCCATGAGCATGAGAACTGACTGGATTTCAGGTGGATTTTATTCCAGAAGCAGGAAATTTTGCAGGAAATCACTGATTTTCAGAGCAATAATTTTTAAGTCTCCTGGACTAGGATGTGTGGAAGAGAATGATACAGCTTTGTTATTCATTTAATTTGAATTGATTTATTCAATCAATAAACCAGTGCTCAATTCCAAACTGGATAACTCAAAATAAGCCAGATAGAAAATACAAGATAAAGAGGAAGGAAGGAAGGAAGGAAGGAAGGAAGGAAGGAAGGAAGGAAGGAAGGAAGGAAGGAAGGAAGGAAGGAAGGAAGGAAGGAAGGAAGGAAGAGATGGTATGTCTGTTTAACAATACCAAATATATAGAAACATATCCAACATAATGAGTAGCCCCAGCTACTCAATCCCATGGCCTGGGTGAACAGCCAAGACTTTAAGGGTTTCCAGACTGCCATCTGGGTTGTTATATCTCAGCTAGATTACTGCTATTCACTTAATGTGGGACTATCCTAGTGATGGAGGCTACAGTTGGTACAGTGTACAATAGTTTATATGCTTTTCAGTGTCACTCAGATTAGAAGAATAACACCAATATTGCAAGAATTGTACTGGTTCCAGAGGAATTCTACACCTAATTCAAGTTGCTGAACTATGAAGTCTCCAATGGATTGGTCTTTATTACCTTTGAAATAATCTACTACAGGTAGAATTTATCTGTCCTGCATAATCTAACAGAGAGAGGATGCTTTGCTACTTATCTCAAAAGAGAATGTCTTGAATAGCTTGCCCCTGGCATTAGATGTGCCTTTAGTATGAGGTCTTTCTATAAAATGGCAAAGACAGTTCTCTTCAGGAGACATTAAAGAAGACTAGGCTGCTAGTAGCCCTGCAGTTTGTATTTAAAATGTTTATAGTTTTTTGACTGCCAGTTATATTTATTAATATTTTATGGAATTTTTTTTTATTTACCATAACCAAAAATTGCTTTAGGTATTTGGACTGAAGTTTTATAAACTATTTTTAAGATACTCATATTGCCATCTTCAATAATTAAAACAGCCTGAAATTTATCTAATACAGTCTTTGGGGAAGATGTGAGTCACATTCCAACTCATATGGAGGGTATGCGCTTGAGGAAGATTAATGTATGCTATAGAAATAGTAATGGATAGCTTGGTTTTATGATTGAAATCTGTACAATAAAGCTTCTAGAAGGATCCAGTTCTTTTTTCTCTCTAGAAAGTTATTACAGGAACTATCTGATCTTGATGAAGTTGTTTATTGTTGTATTGCCCTAGGACAGGGGTGTCAAACTCACATCGTCACGTCCAGGGATAGGTTCTACTTACCTTTACTTACTACCGGTTCGTAACGGGGCTGCGTACGGGCTCTTCTGCACATGCGCAGAAGCATTCTGATGACATTGGGGTCGGTGGGCAGAGCCTCCCACCGGTTTTACTACTGGTTCTTTAAAACCGGTGCGAACTGGGGGCAACTCACCACTGGTCACATCGTTGTCACTTGATGTATCGGGACTTTTTTCCCCTTTGCTAAACTAGGAGTGGGCATGACCAGCACATAACGCATCTGGCGCGTGGGCCGTGAGTTTGACACCCCTGCCCTAGGATGATTAACGAAGGCCGAAATCATACTACATTGTCAAATTCAGCAGCTATCTGGACATGCTTCTCTGAATTAACAGAACTGTGTATTGTATGATTCTATAAAACTAAAATTGATACTGGCAAATTCCACTCCCAAATATCAAGTAATTTACTGGAGTTTTAAAAAAGCCACTTGTAGGTAATCTAAGAGATACATGAAGCATTCAGAAAATTGGGGTCGAGTGTCATGAATATGTTGCTGACATTCAGTATATCTCTCCTAGATAAGGAAGTTTAATTATATTGAGTCAGATTATTGGTTCACCTAGAGTTTTAATGGTGATTTTAATCTATATTTTGCAATCTGTGATATATTGCATATTTCCACAGCTTCTGACTCCTTGCCATCCACAAAAATTCAATTGCACTTTTTTTGTTATTCTCTGTCTTAGGTAGTAGATGAAACCCATGTCCCAAGAGCTCAATATAATATGTTAGCCTAATTCTGATGGTATTTTTGATGATGATATTGGATTATTTTCATATATTTTAGGCTAGCTAGGGATTTTTTTTAAAAGAAATGATCTTAATAAACACTTATGGCCTATAGTTTACTTAAAGACTCCTTTATGAATTTGTAGCATGCCTTCAATCATTTTATTGTGTGGTTTAATGGGATTTGTAGAACAAGCCAAGTTATTTGGAAAGCTAACTTTCCCAAATGTCCCAAAGGAGCTTTTTAAAAAGGCAACTGGACTTTGTTTTTCTTGGATGAGAATGAAACATTTTCAAGGAAAAAGAAACCCCAGTTACCTTTTTAAAAAGCACCTTTGGGACAACCATGACCTGGATGACTGAGAATCTCCACAGACATCTAACTCAAAAATCTTCAATCAGTACAGCAGGATATATACTTTATACTAAGTAAACCTTAGCCATACCTAGAAAAGACTATTCATTACGTGTGGCCAGTTCCCATCCAGTGATCATGAAATGAGATGTTAATTATTCTTTAGTTCTGATTTAACTGACCCAATCTTATAGATTTTGTATGTACAACAATGTGGGAGTCATTCTCATAATGGTAAATGAACTGTTTATCTATTTTATACAAACACATTCCTTTTTGAGTGGCTTCTATGCACACAATATGCCTTGCACAATTCATTATATTTTGTTGGGACAGTCTGAGAACCGTAACTTTCCTGCCATGAAAAAATGTGTTAAAAATATTATAAATTGTGTTAAAAATATTATAAAAATAAATATACAAGTTTTAGGCAAAAAGAGGATAGGAATGGCCACCTCAGTAATCGATCATCTAAGCTGTTTGAGTTGAGAGCCTCTGGCTTCATCTTAAAGGGAGTTCCAAAATGTTAAAAGTGATGGCGTTAAACTAATTTTGGTGGGGAATACATTTATAAATGATTGCTTATTTGTACGCTATGACTATCATAAAGTGTTACACCTTATGATTCTTGATGATCATATCTTTTCTTTTATGTACACTGAGAGCATATGCACCAAGACAAATTCCTTGTGTGTCCAATTACACTTGGCCAATAAAATTCTATTCTATTCTATTCTATTCTATTCTATTCTATTCTATTCTATTCTATTCTATTCTATTTATTTTAATTTTATTTAAATTTGTATACCGCCCTTCTCCTGGTGGACTCAGGACGGTGCACAGCCAAGTAAAAAACATCCAATACAAAGTTTAAAAATTTAAAAGAATTATACCCTTTGGCCAAAAATTAAGAACCTTATGACTAAAACCCATTAAACAATTAAAAATCTAATATCTCAAAAATGGGGGGGGGTTCACGCCAGCCCTGCTTGATGGAAGAGAAAAGTTTTTAGGGCGTGGCAAAAAGCCCGGAGATCTGATATCCTCTGTATCTCCGGGGGCAAATCGTTCCAGAGGGCAGGTGCTGCCACAGAGAAGGCCCTCCCCCTGGGGGTCACCAGACGACACTGCCTAGCTGATGGCACCCCAAGGAGTCCCTCTCTGTGGGAGCGTACTGGCCGGTGGGAGGCTATTGGCGGCAGAAGGCGGTCCCGCAAATACCCATGTCCGATGCCATGGAGCACTTTAAAGGTGGTAACCAGTACCTTGAAGCACACCCATAAGTCCACCGGGAGCCAATGCAGCTCACGCAGGAGAGGTGTCACATGGGAGCGCCCTCTCGCTCCCATAATCCCCTGCGCAGCCACATTCTGCACCAGCTGGAGCCTCCGGGTGCACCTCAAGGGGAGCCCCATGTAGAGAGCATTGCAGTAGTCCAGGCGGGAAGTGACAAGTGCCTGAGTGACTGTAAGGAGTCCCGATCCAGAAAGGGACGCAACGGGCGAATCAGGTGAACCTGATGAAAAGCCCCCCTGGCCACGGCCATCATATGCTGTTCTAAAGACAGCCGTGCATCCAGGAGGACACCCAAGTTGCGAGCCCTCTCTGTGGGGGCCAATAACTCGCCCCCAATAGCCAGAGATGGCGCCAGCTAGCTATATCGGGACGCCGGAAGGCACAGCCACTCGGTCTTGGAGGGGTTGAGTCGAAGCCTGTTACTCCCCATCCAGATCTGCACGGCCTCCAAGCACGGGGACATCACTTCAAGGGCATCGTTGGGATGGCCTGGGGTGGAGATGTACAGCTGAGTGTCATCAGCATACTGATGGAATTCCACCCCGAAGCCACGGATGATCTCGCCCAGCGGCTTCACATAAATGTTGAACA
Source organism: Pantherophis guttatus (assembly GCF_059756535.1). Taxonomy (NCBI): domain Eukaryota; kingdom Metazoa; phylum Chordata; class Lepidosauria; order Squamata; family Colubridae; genus Pantherophis; species Pantherophis guttatus. The sequence continues at coordinate 62,005,063 of NC_142063.1, forward strand.
GAAGGGGTGAGAGGACCGATCCCTTCGGCACCCCACACACAAGGCGCCTCGGGGTCGACCTCTGCCCCCCTGCCAACACTGACTGCGTCCAGTCAGAGAGATAGGAGGAGAACCACCGTAGAACAGTGCCCCCCACTCCCAGCCCCTCCAACCAGCGCAGCATGATACCATGGTTGATGGTATCAAAAGCCGCTGAGAGATCTAATAGGACCAGGATAGAGGAGCAACCCCTATCCCGAGCCCTCCAGAGATCATCCACCAACGTGACCAATGCCGTTTCCATGCTGTGCCCAGGCCTGAAGCCGGACTGGCGTGGATCCAGATAGACAGCTTCATCCAGATACCCAGGCAGCTGTCATGCCACCACACTATTCTATTCTATTCTATTCTATTCTATTCTATTCTATTCTATTCTATTCTATTCTATTCTATTCTATTCTATTCTATTCTATTCAGCAGAAACCACAATAAAGAAAGCTTGTTTTCTGGGATCCCTTCCCACCCAAGTGAAGATCCCAGCTGATGGCACCTGCTGTTTTCCTTTCCTGCCAGATCTAATGGAAAAGTTTGATGTAACCAAGAAGAGGTGAATCCCTCAGAAAGCCTATCCCCATGCCAAGGAAGGGCTTTAAAGCTTAAAAATAGAATCTTGAATTGGACCCAGAAGCAAACTGAGAATCAATGCAGTGATGCAATGCAGTGTTGCATCTTAGCCTGTGAAGCTAAGATGCAACACGCTCTGTTTTAGGAACAGACATAATTGCCTGCCCCACTGTATTCTGTTCTAGTTCAAGCTTCTGAATAATCTTTCTGCTTACTTCTAATCTCTCCTTGATTAATTTCCATCCATTGTTTCTTGTCTTGCATCTTGGTGCTTTGGAAAATAGGTTGACAACAAATTGACAACAACTTTCAAAATTTAGGAAATGACCAATCTAAACAACATTCAAATATCAGAAGCTTTTGAAACAAATTCTGTTGTTTTAATAGTAGAGGGTATTACTTTCCTGCCTGCCATTATTAGTATGAGTTCTAAACTGATATTTGAAAGTTGAGGCTATAAGCCAGGGTTGTCAAACTCAATTTCATTGAGGGCAGCATCAGGATTGTGTTTGACCTTGGGGTGCCAGGGTGGGTGTGACCAGTTAGATGTCAGTCGTGTCAGAGGTGCCTGTGGTGGCCCGAGCACTCTGTCAGTAAAAACAGGCTCCTGACAGTGGTGGGTTTCAAAAATTTTTACTACCAGTTCGGGGGTGTGTCTTGGTGGGTGTGGCATGGCTTGGTGGATGTGGCAGGAGAAGGATACTGTAAAATCTCCATTCCCTCTCCAATCCAGGGGAAGGTTACTGCAAAATCCCCATTTCCTCCCAATCAGCTGGGTCTCGGGAGGCAGAGAATAGATGGAGGCGGGGCCAGTCAGAGGTGGTATTTACCAGTTCTCCAAACTACTCAAAATTTCCGCTACCAGTTCTCCAGAACTGGTCAGAACCTGCTGAAACCCACCTCTGGCTCCCAAGCTCCATTTTCTGCTGTGATGACTTTCTACAACTCTCTGCCAGCGAAAACAGAGCTCGGGAGAGCCAGCCACAGCCTTCCCAAGTTACGTTTTCACTGGCAGAGGCACCATGGTCTGATCTTTTGCTGTTTCCAGGGCAGCCAGATCTAAGTACCCTGCAGGCTGGATCCAGTCCCTGGGCCTTAAGTTTAACACCTCCACTGTAAACCATTGAACATGGTTTTTTAAATAATCTGTCTCAATAGCAATTGCCATCAACAAGGATATTTATTCAGGAAAGCCAAATTGAATGCAAGGATTATTTGGGGGAATAAGACTATAATATTTTCTCATATTTTCCAATATATAATTAGCTGGCAAAACACAAACACATATGTGCACACACACATACACAATAGAATAAAATATTTTCCTATTCTGCTCAATAAAGTTGTGGATTTGTTTTGTCCTATGTTATTTTTGAATTTATATTAGGATTGGATCTCATGAAAACCAAGGAACTGCCGACTGAAAGAAGAGAAATCTGTTTACAAATGCCATCTGGGTTCTAAGTATTGAATTAAATCAAAAGAGTAATCCAAATTAGTGCAGCCATTGTCCTTGTTTGAGTTCATACAAAAAATGTTCCACAAAGACTATTTTATAATAACTAATTCTGGAAGAAATCAAAGAGTCGATTGTATTCATTTCCTTCTTGTGAGCTTCTGGGAATACTAAGACTAACATCTGGCTGACCTAGATGCTCCTTTGATGTGCCAACCAGAAATGCTTTGGCTTTTTCTTGGGGCATAACACACAACAGATTTGCATATTTCAGCCCTTATCTGACATTACATGATTCTGAGGCATCCATTTTAATTTTCTTAAATTATGCATGGAAAATTGAGCTGCCAAGAGTCAAATTGATTGCAGTGGAATATAAATGCAATAAATAAGTAAACAAATAAATAAAACCCAACCTTATGTAAGATTAAAAATATACGTAACACAAATCTTAACAGGAGACTTGAAGAATAGTAATTCAGTTTCCAATGAATTACTCAAATGTTTCTATCAAGAAAACTGAGGAACATAGGTATATGTATTTCAGTGACTTTAAATTGGTCCTTTGGTTAATAAGTAGACAGAAGAAAGAGTCTTCAAGCAGTGATGGGTTGCTACCAGTTCACCCTGGATTGGGCGAATTGGTAGCGGAAGTGGCGGAGGCTCCGCCCACCCACCCCGATGCTTCTGCACATGCGCACAAGCATGAACGAACCGGTAGTGACGTGAGTTTGACACCCCTGCCATATACAATGTAATGTTTCTCTTAGTTGCTGTACCATTATCTGCATAATAGTGTCTCTTTACTCTATTTATTATTTGAATTTAAAAAGTACTTTGAATAAATAAATTTAAATTACAGTTCTGACACGTGCCAATCACTTTCTGCCCAACTTCTCTGAAAAGTTTTTTTTTCTTTGAGATGATTAAAACTATATGGGATGATTTAAAAAAATATTCATAATTTCCGTTAGTCAGAATACACCAGATTATTTAGCTGAAATACTGAGATTAGGGAAATGCAAAGAGCATACAATTATATTAAGGAAATGAAGGTGAAAATGTGGAATGTTGAACATATCATGGAAGATACTTAATAATATGCCTCAAATGAGAGGAAGTAGATTTGGAAATATTGGTAAATATCTGGATTTCCATCATCAGTTGCTTCCAAAAGCAATTTCAAATCAGTCATGTCTGAATTAAAATTTGCAGTGTGAATCAAAAAGCTGAACTGATTTAATATGAATCATCTAGTAGATCCAATTCAATGCATCATTGCATGCATGTGCCAATTTTCACCAAACTTTTGAATATTTTCCCTCTTTTTATAAAATGTATATTGGGATATTAGTTGAACTACTATAATCTGAAATGCTATTTTTGCCTCTTTTAGGAGCCCTGTAGGCATGAAAGAGAGAGTGATGATTGTTTATTGACACTGCCAGCTGGAAGCAATGCAAGAGGCAAACTTGAAGTAGCTATCAAATGCTTTAAATGACAAACAGGAGATGAGATTTTTAACTAACATGATTAAATTTAAATTAAATTTGCTGACACACTCAAATTGTCTTGTTCTTATTAAAGTCTCCTTTGTAATAGTAGTAGTAGTAGTTGTAGTAGTAGTAGTAACAGTCATAATTCTGCAAACAAATATAACCAGAGCTGCAAATTAACATATTTCAGATGATATCAAATCCTGATTATATAAAATCAAAGATGAAACTGTCAATTATCAGATTAGTGGTTGTAGTAAAAGTATGCAAATCAAATATAACTGTCTGGTTTGGCTCTTCAACCCAACAAGACAGACACCAACATCAGAGGATAATTAGAACTGCAGAAAAAACAATTGCTACCAACCTGCCTTCCATTGAGGACTTGTATACTGCACGAGTCAAAAAGAGGGCTGTGAAAATATTTACAGACCCCTCGCATCCTGGACATAAACTGTTTCAACTCCTACCCTCAAAATGATGCTATAGAGCACTGCACACCAGAACAACTAGACACAAGGACAGTTTTTTTCAGAATGTCATCACTCTGGTAAACAAATAATTCCCTCAACACTGTCAAACTAGTTACTAAGTCTGCACTACTGATAAACTTCTCATCATTCCCACCACCCATCTCCTTCCACTTATGACTGTATGACTGTAATTTTGTTGCTTGTATCTTTACGATTTATATTGATATTGTTCCCTGATTGCTAATTTGTACCCTATGACTATCATTAAGTGTTGTACCTTACGATTCTTAATGAACGTATCTTTTCTTTTATGTAGACTGAGAGCGTATGCATCAAGACAAATTCCTTCTGTGTCCAATCACACTTGGCCAATAAAAAATGTTATTCTATTATCTATGCCAGAGGTGTCAAAATTCCCATGACTATCATGAATTGGTCCAAGCCTTTTTTGAAGCCAGCCACCTTGGTGGCTGGCACCACATCTCATGTGACAGAATTTCAAAGTCAAATGTTCTATTAAAAAGTTCCTTTTGTCTCCACATCAGTGAATACAAACTCTATCTTTATTGTAAATTGACATTAAGAGAGTCATGCAACTTTGAAAGTATTCACCATATCCTTCCTTTTACAACCTTCCATCCTCCCAAGGTCGGTAAAATGAGGATCCAGATTGTTGGGGGCAATATGCTGACTCTGTAAATTGCTTAGAGAGGGCTGGAAAGCATGTGAAGCAGTATATAAATCTAAGTACTATTGCTATTGCTATTGCTATTTATCCTCCCTAAAACTAGGGAGGGTCACTTCTGAAATGCTTCCCAGACCACTTCTGCTTCGGTGGACTGAGATACCTTTTGCATGAAGTGTCTGTTTTTTTCTTCTATCTTTCCCACATAGCATTACACACATATGCCACAAATAATGGGGAGATTTTTTTTTTCATTGCTCTTTTCTGTGAAGCCGAAAAGTAGAATAAAAATCTGTCTTTGATCACCATGGAGATTATCTCTATTGCCTGAAATCCCAGTGAGCTACTATCCTTCAGCTGAACATCTTACAATACTTGGTTTGTGTGTTCCTGGAACAATATTATCTTACTAGGAGTAGTAAAAAGTTGAGCAGCTAATAGGCTGCTCAAAACACTCTAATTTCTGCCCCACCTCATCAGTCTTTAGCTTGCCACCATCACTCATTCTCACAGAACGAGACTGACTTGATTATATTGTCCATTTCTTTGAAAGACAATGCATTTATATAAAATATCTATCATATATTCCCAAAGAACCTTCATTTGTATGAATGTTTTTGTCCATGAATTTATAGGAACTGAAGGCCTTTGTGCATGTACCTATAGTGTGTGGTGTTATTCGATTAATGCTTGATTAAACATGTCTTACATGTTACTCAATGACTTTGGCTTCCTTCCAGTGGTGGGTTTTTACTGGTTTGCCCCGGTTCAGGCAAACCAGTAGCGGCGGTGGCAGGAGGCTCCGCCCATCTGCCCAGACATCAGCACGGATGCTCTGCACATGCACAGAAGGTTCTGCATATGTGCAGAAGCACCGCAAGTGAGGGAAGTAAGGGAGCACGCTCACCGTTCTGAACCAGTAGCGAAGGTAAGTGAAACCCGCTACTGGTTCCTTCATATATTGTAATTCTTGCAGAATTACACTGGAGTAACAAAGGTGCATTTTCAAGAGGCAACTGGGCTTTCTATTTTTTTGCCTCTTGAAAAAGCACCTTTGGGACAATCATGACCTGGATGACTGAGACTCTCCATAGACATACGCTGGAGTAATTTTCAGTAAAGCGAACATCAAAAAAGCTTTCTCCCAACTCTAATGTCTTCTACTGGATCTGTAGAAAAAAATAAATAAAATAGTGACCCCATTTCCTTTCCATTTTTATCACAATAAAACTGGGAGGCAGTGAAAGAGGGACTGTTGTTATTATCATTTTCAGTGTTGTTGGAATTATAACTCTGCAGAATATAGGCTGTATTTTGTGACACATGAGTGGATCCTGAAATTAGTCAGAAACCTCATTAAAAAATAGATTCACACCAGCAAAATATAGATTTATACTTTCTGCTTTCCTCACTTTTAGACAGCTCCTATTTTTCTAAAGAGATTTATATGCCCCAACAAGCTGAGATAAAGACTTGTTTTGATGAGTTTATTTCTTCTTCCTTTTAGATTTTGCCCCACATTTTTCCATGGCGTCCTTAGACTGTGCAACTATTTAAAATAAACATGTGTATAGAATGCAGATAAAATCTCCTGCAAAACTCTAGGAAAGTAACAGAGAATATCTTCTATCATATTCACCTTACAGTTATGCTTTTAACTGTAAGCGTATTGTGTATATATTCTACAATGAGCTTTATATTGCTGTGACTGAGACAATGCATCTTAATGCTTCAAGACTGTAGAAAATCCAAAGATACCAACATTAGCAAATGGAAAGTAGTTCAGACATTCAATTGCTGCCCATTTAGGATTTAATTAGCTCAAATGGCCTGAGAGGAATTGTCAATCTAACAATTGTAGAAAAGGTTAATGAAATTCCCCAAAGAGAGAAATTGTGCCCTCCTCCTATAGCACTTGATCCTTCACTCAGACCACAAGGATTTTATTAACCTATTTTGCCCTGAAAAGGAAATCGGAGTTCAAAACAATTCTAAAGGAAAATATCATCCACAGTACTCCTCCATATCTATTTGTGAATGCTCATCAAGCAAAGACCCTTGTCTTTTTCATCTTTAAGTCTTTTTTCTTAAGGAAGGTATGTGTTACTTTCACTACAAATCTGCTGTTAACCAAATCCACCTAAATTCTCCGAGCTCTCCACTGGGAATCCCTTAGCTCTCCCTGCTTTACCCACCTAATATATCTTGGATGTTTTATTGTCCAATATACATGTTTTACAGTTATAGTGGCAGAAATAGTATGAGAATATAATTACCTGAACAGTATTATGAATGTTCCATATCATAACGATTTCTAGTGTAAGGGCTAATTTAAATAATGCATATTTATATGCAATCAGAGTCAGGAAAATATTTTGTTAGCAAAGGATCCCTCTGGCTACGCTCCTCAAAGTCACTAAGCAAAGCAGCCATTCAAAGTTTCAATGTGGCAGTTAAGTGAACATCAAATAGAGGCACTGAAAAGAAGATGTGGGTGGCCTTCTGCAGAGGTGTAGGTGCAGAGATGAGAGGAAAACAGGGTTTTAGTTTATGACAAAGGGTTTGCTTGCATGATATTGGATAGAACCAGGGGTGAAATGCTACCAATTTGGGGTGGTTTGCCCGAACCGGTAGTGAAAATGCTACTGGTTCACCTGAACCGGTAGTAAAAAAATGCTTTAAAAAGTTAAAAAAAAAAAAAAGTTCTGACGATCGTTTGGCACAGCTGATCCTTCCCCCCCCCCCTTTTAAAGCATTTTTTACTACCGGTTCAGGCAATAAGTAGTAAAAAAATGCTAAAAAAAAAAAGTAAAAAGTAAAAAAAAAAAAGGTTCCAACAATTAGCTGTGCCACGTCATCCTTGGAATTTTTTTTTATTATTTTTAAAGCATTTTTTTTTTTTACTACCTATTGCCTGAACTGGTATTTTTGTGTAAAGTGTGATAGTTTGTTTTTGAGCTGTCTGTGACTCTGTGAAGTTCCTGCTTGTTGCAGGGGCCATTTTGTGTGAAGTCCAGCTGCTTTTGCATTGTGTGTGAGTCAGTTGTGTAGCTTTTTTGTTATTTCTGTGTAAAGTGTGATGGTTGGTTTTCCTGGTCACTTGACCACCAAGTCATACCCACCCAGTCATATGCCCACCAAGACATGCCCACCAAGACATGCCCACAGAACCGGTAGGGAAAATTTTTGAATTTCACCACTGGATAGAACCCAATTAGTGTACAAGTGTATATGTGTCAGTTTGTAAGAGGCATTGTAATTTATTTATTTAGTGAGTGTTACATGCTGTATTAATGGGAAAAAAATACTCTGGATGAATTACAACTCCAAAATATAGTATGTGGATTAAAACATATAGCTAAATATAGCAAGGTGTTGCACCAAGGAAATCAATAAGAGTTAACCAAAGCATCATTCTATAGAAGAGATAAAAACTTCAAGTCATTCCCCAAAAGCATTTTGGAAAAGCCAGATTTTAAAGACTTTCTGAGATTTTAGTAAAATCAGGATGGTTTTAATCTCTGGAGGTGTAATAATATGTGGGAAGATGATGAGGCCAAGAGACCCTGCCTAAGGAACAATCAAATAAGGGACAATCTAGCCCAGAATTGGATAGAGGGCAGGGCAGGAAAATCAGAAGAGACTTTCCCTAGTTAGTGTAAACAAGATGTGAAGACATTTGTACTTTCAGACTTGCAAGATTCAGGTAATGTAGCTTTACAATAAAGTAAATTTAACTGTTCATCTGTCATCTGTCATCTGTTCATGTTTCCTGTCTAATCTACCTACTAAGAATTATCTTGTTCCATATTGGAGACTTGACCCAAAAAGTCTGCATCAGCAATCCTTGATGGCAAATATCCTGAAAGATGAGAATATAAAGTCCATTATTTCTGATCGTACCAAGTAGACAAATGCCATTTGAAGTAGTTTGTCTCTCAGGTAGGTAGGTCAGGAGCTCTATAGAATTTCAAAGATAACCACTAGCACCTTGAATTTCATATGGAAGCCAATGGCAATTATTATTAATTCTCAAAGTAATGGTATCATATTGGCAAATTAAGTTACTCCTGTCATTATTTGAAGCATTCATTGTAGACCAGCAGAAGTTTCTGAATAGCCTTCAATGGCCACCTCGGACAGAATGAATTGTAATAATCTAAGCGAGAGGTGGTCAAGGGATGAATCACATGTATAGTCTCCTTATTGCACAAATTTATCATCTGATCTTTAAACAGGATCTGCAAGCTCAAAGGCACTGAGCACAGAATGAGAGAATCAGTTGGGTTTTCTACTGGTTGGCTTCTAAATTTGTTGAGATTAGGATTAAGCCTGTGCCTGTATTCCACCATTTGGATCCTAACAGATTCCAGGTAACAGGACAGAATGTCAGTTTATCTCCTTATTTCACTCATCGTCAAGATGCGATCAGTGTGCTGATAATACCTGATGTTTAAAAATGGTGTCCCATTTTAATATCCCCAGAAATATGAGGATATTGTACCATTAGAAAGTCATAGATATGTGTGCAGATAGTCCTTGACTTACAACCATTCATTTAGTGATGGTTCAAAGTTACAATAGCACTGAAAAAAATGACTTGTGAGCAGTTTTAACACTTACAACTGTTGTAAAATCCTCTTCGTCATGTGATTAGCATTTGGGTGCTTAGCAACTGACATGTGTTTATGACAGTTGCACTGTCCTGGGGTCATGTGATCACTATTTATAGCCTTCCCAGCCTGTTTCCAACAAGCGAAGTCAATGGGGTAAACCAGATTTGCTTAATAACCAAATGATTTATTTAACAATTGCAGCAATTTCCTTAACAAATGTGGTAAAAAGATTGTAAAAAGGAAAAAAAAAACTCATTTAACTCAAACTCAAAGGGCCTGGTGGCTCAGCAGACTAAAAGCATTGTGATTAACACCAGCTGTCTGCAATTACTGTAAGTTCGAATCTCACCAGGCTCAAGGTTGACTCAGCCTTCCATCCTTTCTAAGGTAGGTAAAATGAGGACCCAGTTTGTGGCAACAATAAGCTGACTTTGTATAAATATACAAAAGTATGAAGGCTATTGCTTAACGCATTGTAAGCCGCCCTGAGTCTCCTGAGAAGGGCGGCATATAAATCAAATTTAAAAAAAAAAATGACTGCCTTGCTTAACAATGGAAATTTTGATTAATTGTGGTCATAAGTCAAGGCCAAGTCAAGAACTATCTATAGATTGAACCATGATTCCTGCTGCTGCTGCTGCTGATTTTACCTGGCAAATTTTTCTCTATGCAAGTTCACTTGCAACATAACATCTATGAATGTTTAAATCATTATCTGTGCATTTTTATTTTGTGGTGATCCTTTTCATCATTCCAATTAAGGTGGTTGTTGAGTATGTATTTATATTATGGCACCTGATTATGTTTTTAATGGAAAGCAAATAGCACATTAATACTTTAATATGGCATTAGTACAGTACAAGATTAACATTGCCAGACTATCAATGGGGGGTTTCTGAAAGTTTCCTTGCATAGTGAGAGATCAAACTGCATTTGGATTATAGCGCCCATTTAAGCCATTTTTAAAAAATAGAAGAAAACTTTGGCTAATTTGTAGTTATTAACAGCAGGAAACATAAAATCAATAGCATCTAATGTTGGTCATCACTAGAAAACATACTGTTAAAGACTCCTTTTCTAAAAACTATTCTAATTGTGTTTATATTTCCATGACTTACTGAGCCATGGTATTTAAGTAAAGAATTAAATAATCATAAGCATTATGTAATTTTGCAAAGATTTTTTTTAAAAAAAACAAAACACTAATTTACTGGTATATGGGATGTGAACGTACTACGATGCAAGATTTTGTGAAGAATTTCTATTAAAGGCAGAAGGCAAAATCCCATTTTAATAGCTTGTGAATCCATACAAAGTTTACAGATGTACAACATCGAAGCACAGCAGTTGATTCCCCTGCACAGTTAAATGAAATCCTGAAGTTTCAATCCATATCTAAGTATCTTCACCTATGAGGATTGTCATGATAGAAAAGGGAGACAGTTTCTTTCATTGCCTCTTTCATTGCCTCTTTCTCTTGGATATCATCTACACTTATGCATCTGATCATCTTTCTTTTTATTCATTGTTGAAGAAAACTATTTGTTCCTGTAATGTTTTATTTATTTTTTTTAGAAGGAGTTACTAGAAACCAGATGATGAATGTTACTACTTAATTATTTAAGCCTCTTCAAAGCCATCATTAAGAGCAAAGGTGCTTGCATGCTGCCCAAAGATAGATTGCACAATTGACAAAATAACCATCAGTCAATCGCAAAAGGCAGCTTTATTTATTTATTTATTTATTTATTTATTTATTTATTTATTTATTATTTATTTATTTATTATTTATTTATTTATTTATTCAACTTGTATGCCGCCTTTCTCCGAAGCCTCTCCGAAGGCTAAGCCATCTCTCAAGGCGGCTTACAATGCATTTAAAAACCATATATAAAACATTAAAAGTTAAACCATTAAAAACAATTAAAACCCATTCACCCCATTCATGGCTGGATCTCGCCAAACCGCAACAGCGAGATCAATGGCCCCAGGCCCCAGGCCTGCCGGAAGAGCAAGGTCTTCACCGCTTTTCAGAAGGCCAATAGGGTGGGGATGGTCCGGACCTCAGGAAGAAGTTACATCTTGTGACAGTACCTTTAATATCAACAAACAACTTCTGCCTATCAGAGAACTCATGAAGACTCAATAGGTAGATAAAAATGCCAAATCCAGTGAAATACATCAAAATCCAGTAAGAATGCTAAACAACTGGTTGACTATGCAATGAACCTTAATCATGATAAATTCAAAAATACCCGCCCCCCCTTGATTCTGCTAAAACTTAAAATAAGGTTACAGCCAAAAAAATGAACAGCAATACAATAAAATCCTTTTGCAAAGTATGTAAGAGCAAAGGTATTTAATAATCTTGCAGAGCTGGGCCTGAGAAGATGTGAGACAACTGCTTGTTCTTCTACATTTTTCCCCTCTGGGGATATATTACTTTTTTGGTCTTTAAATCTCTATCCATTCATTTAATCTCCATGACAGAAAAGAAAAAAAGCACCATGAAGCCCTGCCTGTCTTGCAGAAGTGCTGGCTGCAAAGTATGTCCAGAGGCAGTAAGAAAAAGTCAGGATTGTGTCTGCATAGTTGGAGTCATCCCCCACCCTGCCTTTTTTTTACAGGTGCTGCATGGACTGGAGTCTTGATTTGTAAATTGTGACCACTACCTCTACTTGTTTTATATTTCTCTAGATTCCCTTGAATGTACTGTAAACTGGGTCAAACTCCTGTCTAGATACCTGTTTCTATGTATCTTTACATTGGTACCCTCCATGCAGTGCTGAAATCTAAAATTTGTTACTACCGGTTCTGTGGGCGTGGCTTGGTGGTGGTGGGGAAATGTGACTGGATGGGCGTGGTCATTTTTTTTTTTTTACTTTTAAAACCATTTTTTCTACAACCTCTTCGATGAAGAGGTTGTAAAAAAATGCTTTCAAAAGGCTCTGACGATCCCATCTGAGTTGCCTGGTTGGCAGAGACATTTTTCTTTTAAATGCCTCTGCCGATCAAGCAACTTAGCTTGGATCATCAGAAGAATTTAAAAGAAAAAAAGGTTTTTTTCCTTTTAAAAGCCTTTGATGATCCCAGCTGAGCCGCATAATCATCAGAGGCTTTTTTTTTTTTACTTTTAAAAGCATTTTTTCAGCCGAAGAGGTTGTAGAAAAAATGCTTTTAAAAGTAAAAAAAAAAGCCTCTGATGATTGTGCAGCTCAGCTGGGCATGGGGGAGGGGGCAGGGATTTTTGCTACCAGTTCTCTGAACCACCCACCTCCATTGCTACTGGATCAGGCGATCCCGTCCGAACTGGGAGCATTTCACCCCTGCCTCCATGTCTTCCTTTGGTCAGTAGGGTCCTGAAGATCCATAATTGGCAAGGCATATGTGCTGATGGCATGTATCTTATTCTTCTCATTGAACTGGGTCTTCAGGACTATCTTATCCTTTGATGATACTTGGATGTTGTTATCTTCCTTCTCTCCTCATGGTGATTCCCCTGTATCTGCTGGTTACCAAGGTATTCGTAGCTGATCTGTACATTTGCTATGAAGCCCGCTGGTAGCTCCACCCCATCAGTCTTAAATATCTTCCTTCTGTGATGTCCTTGGTGCTCTCTGAACTTAGTTGTTTTCTTCCAGATGTTTCATTACCAAACTGGGAAACATTATCAGTGCTGTAAGGGAGTGGGGTTCGCTCTTTGTTTATGTACAAGTGGCTTGCTCTGTCAGTGTTGGTAGGAGCGTTCTTGGTAGTTCCTTAATCATCAGTTCCAGAAGGGAGTGGAATTTGCACCTAGTTGACTCATGAAACCCCACAGTTCAACCCTAAGCTACAAAATTTCTCTTCTATTAATATATTTTTGAAGCCAAGGGCTTAGTAATCATTAGTACTTTGAGGGGATGAGGTGAGGGAAATAAAAAGCAATGCTTTTATTTTACAACATTGCTCATTATTGTAATCCAGAAGCTTTCGGTTTAAAACCAGAAATTGCTTTGCTATTTTAGAAACTTAATACAACATATAGCCCATAATATATGATATGGTCTTGTGATTCATTACACATACAACACAATTAATGCAATTAGAATTGGTAGATTATTATAGAGATAGCTATCCCTAACCATTTTCTTCTTTTTGGAAAGTTCAAATGTGGTAATCATAGTCCTGAGCAATTTAACAGCCTTCAAAGTTAGACTAATAAAGATCTTCATTACTGATTATAAACAGGCTGATATGTGTGAAAGGAAGTAATCTGGTGTAATAAAATAAGAGTTGATATAAATCAAAGTTAAGCAAGAATCAGGTTAACTCCTTATTAATTTCAATATGGATATAGAACAAATTATACATTCTAGAACAGGGATCCCCAACCCCCAGTGTGTGGCCCGGACCCAGTCTGTAGTGCACTGGGAACCAGGCTGCATAAGCGGCAGGAAAATGTATGAAGTTCCAGTTACATAAGGGACAAGTAAAACCATCCTGTCCCCCCCCCCCTTCCTGCCACCACTACTAGTCCGCAGAGTTGGAAAAATGACTCTGGGAAGAAGATGACTAGTGGTTTCAAATTGCCAAAAGTTTTCAAATCTTAAGCCATTACCAGGATCATACTGCCAATTATATAAATTCAATATGGACGTTTTATGTACATTTGCATTTTAAATTGCATTTATTGTTGAATACTTTTCTGTCTAATAAATAAATCTTGAGAGCTGATGTAGTGGTTAAGTCATCAGGCTAAAAACTGGGAGTCTGTGAGTTCTAGTTCCACTTTAAGCCAACTGGTTCACCTTGGGCCATTCACGCTCTCTCAGCTCTAGGAAGGAGGAAACCACTTCTGAAATCTTGCCAAGGAAATTACATGAATGTATCCAGGCAATCACCAGGAATCAATGCTAACTAATTACATGCTACACTATATTTCACCTCCTTTTGTACCCAGTTTTGATCACTTCAAAACAAGAAAGTCACTGAATATCCATGGAGATTCTAGGTCCTCGAAGTCATGGTTGTCTGAAAGGTGCTTTTTCAAGAGGCAACTGGACTTTCTGGTTTTTCTTTGAAGCTGTTTCACTGCTCATTCAAGAAGCTTCTTCAGATCTGACTGAATGGTGGAAAATTGAAGGAATTATACTCCTTGTAGACAACTGGTCATTTGCATTTTTTAAGTGAGTCATTAAGGCAACCTAGAGGTTTATCTGTGTCATTAGGGTCACCTGAATGGTGCAAATGTCTACAACTCAGTCCTTTCAACAGTTCCAAGAAGGCTCCACACCCATTTGCACCACTCAAATGAGCCTATGACACAAAACAACCTCCAGGTGGCCTTCACAATTCGCTAAAAGAATGCAAATGACCAGCTGTCTGCAAGGAGTATAAATCCTTCCATTCCCCACCATCCAGTGAGAGTTGAAGAAGCTTCTTGGATGAGAAGTAAAATGTCTTCAAATAAAAACCAGAAAGACCAGCTGCCTCTTGAAAAAGCACCTTTGGGACAAGAAAGTCACTGAGAAATTGGAACATTTGCAATAAAAATAAAAATAAAAATGACAAAGATAGTGAGACTCTCAGAAACTAAATCCTATGAAGAATAGTTAAGAAAAGTGGGTATGTTTAGCCTAACATACAGAAAGCTAAGGTGGTGGGGGAATGATTGCAGTCTTCCAGTTGTTGAACAACTGTCACAATCCAAGGAGTATAGGTTTACTCTCCAGAGCTTTGAAGAGAAGCACAAGAACCAATGAGTGAAAGCTTTATAAGGGGAAAATCACTGGAAGTTTTCTTTTGTTTTTGTTTTTTTAGCAAAAATTGAATAGCTATTTGTGTGCGACAGCATAAATGTTCCTCTCTTGACATATAGTTTTCTAATAGTGAATTCAAAACAGGAAGACTTCTTTTGTATGAAGTGTGTGAGAAAAAAAATTGAAGAAAAGAATGTGCAATTGTACACTGGTGTACAAGAAAAGAGTGCATGCAACAAAATATGAGACAAACACAAGCAATATTTTCCCTTTGAATTTTTGGTTTGATATATAATAAAGTAATCCAATCAAACAGATTATTTCTTAGATTATTATTGAACTCTTGGCTAATATAAAAATGACCACCAAGATGATAGCATCTAATATTTTAAAATCAGGGTCATTCTGACATCAAGCAAGCAAATCGGGTACATTAACTTTTCCAACAGCAAGGTACTAAGTGTGTTTTAGTCCAAAACATCTAGATAAATATCAGGCTGCCTGCTCCCAATATAAAATCCCTGGAGTAGTAACATAGATGTTTTCTGAGAGATTTTGCCTTCCAAACATAATAACAACTTTTCATGTAAAATGAACAGCCATACTTCAGGGCATCATTCCTTTATATTTATAAATTTGATATAAAAAGAACCTATCCAATTTAAATCTGTCATTTTGTAAAATGTGCACTAAAGTTACAATGTATTGTAATGCTTCCTTTTCATTTGTAAAGACAATTATTTCTTGCAATGATTTCATTTCACCATGCCTGGGATAAAGCAAATTTGTTTTCCTGATTTATGTTTTGTGATGAATTACTTCAAACTAACTTGACACAACTGGAAAACCTAAAAACAAACAAACACCTTTCCTGAGCTACAGAAAACTCTCCATGGCTCATAACAACAACATAAGCCGAACTATACAACACATAAAATATAAAGCCAAAACAAGCTTGGTGTCTCAATCATTGCCTTGAGATGCCCCAGGGCCAACTCTTGACATCCTTATCTGCCACAGTGCCTATGTAAAAAGTCAGGTCTTGGGGGCCTTCTGAAAGGCTAAAAAGATGGGATCTTCTTTCTTCAAGCCAAGGAAAATGTAGGAGCAGCCACAGAAAAGATACATTTCTATGTCAAGATTTCAGGAAAGGTACCTAAAGCATGCCTATGCATCTGAATTGGTAGAATGAGCAGATCTTTCAGGGAGAAGTAGTCCCACAAATAACATGGTCCTATGCTTTGTAGAGCTTTAAGGGTAATAATCAGCAGCTTGAATTACTCCCAGAAGAAAATTAGGAGCCAGTGCAGCTTACATAAAATAGGTATAACATGGATGACTCTAAAAATATTTGATATTGTACATGCCACTGTTTCTGGACTAAGTGATCTTCAAGGGTAGCCCCACATAAACAAATTACAGTAATCTAAACTGGATTATTATCAAAGAATCTTTTAGTTCTATTTTGAATTTTATCTGAATACGTTTGAAGAAAGAAAATGGATAATTACTTTCCCAAGAGGAGGGGGGAAATGTGAGGGGGACTTGCTATGTTTTCAATTTTGAAGTTTTTGCAATATATATTAGTTGCTGTTGGACAAATTAGCGACCGTTTGATTTATATTTTCAAACAGAGAGAGAGAAATTGATGAGCATTTTATCTTGTTATTTTAATTTGGAGGCAGCTGGATTTGTAAGGTTAACATTGTCAATATATTAAATTATTTATTAAAATTAGGCAGACATACTCACAATATGAACGCATGCAAGTAAACTCTCCTTGTTGGAACAATTTTGGAAGTGCTTCATGAGGGAAAAGATGGATGAAAAGAAAATCCTGTTGCACTGATCATGTGTCCACATTCTCTTTCCTTTCATAGATATTTATTAATTTTTATTTATTTATGCAGCAGTCCATCTCACCAAGGTGATGTTGGGTGGGAAACATACATTTAAATAACCAATAAGAAAATAATTCAACACAGAAACAAAATAAAAAATGGTAAGGTAAAGGTAAAGGTTCCCCTTGCACATATGTGCTAGTCGTTCCTGACTCTAAGGGGCGGTGCTCATCTCCATTTCAAAGCCGAAGATCCAGCGATGTCCGAAGACGTCTCTGTGGTCATGTGGCTGGCATGACTAAACGCCAAAGGCGCACGGAACACTGTTACCTACCCACCAAAGATGGTCCCTATTTTTCTACTTGCATTTTTTACGTGCTTTCGAACTGCTAGGTTGGCAGAAGTTGGGAAGAGTAACGGGAGCTCACCCCATTATGTGGTGCTAGGGATTCAAACTGCTGAACTGCCGACCTTTTGATTGACAACCTCAGCGTCTTAGCCACTGAGCCACCACATCCCTTGTTTTTTTAAAAAAAATTGTATCCAGGGATAATTCTTCAATAACAATAACAGTGCACCCTCTTTATTAATTTTTCAGTTGCCATGCCTGGGACAATAACCAGATCTTAAGCACTTTCCAGAGGTCAGTAGGAGTGGAACCAATCTAGTTTTGGATGGAGTGCTGTTCCAAAGGACATGTTTCATGACAGAAGAAACATATTTCCTGGATTACTCTAGATGGCATTCTCTATTTAATGAGACCCAGAACATGTCCTGCCTGCCAGATCTAATGTGGTGAATAGAGACAAGCAAAGAGAGGTGGTCCCTCAAATATCCTGGCCCCATGCCATGAAGGGCCCTTTGTAGGCAATAATCAGAAGTAAAAGTGTAACAGTGACTAAATAGAAGATGCCTGTAATTACCACTATTACCACATTTTGAACCAATTAAAGCTTCTTAATCTTCTTCAAGGGCCATCTCCTGTAGAGCATCTGTATATATTCTAGTAGTTAACTGTATTAATACCAATTAATTCTAAGTAGTTATGAATAGATCTCCAGTGGATGATTTTGTGCATTCCTTCTCCAACCCTGATGCCTATGAGCAATTTCTGGTTTTGCCAATATACGTTCATTTTTGACACTGAGTTGACCTTTAAAAAATAAGCTTGAGTGGAACTAGTTTGGTAAAGGTCTTCCATTTAATATGCTGAACTCCTGGTCACTATGTGGACATGGAAATGTTATTTAATAACAGCAATATGAAAATGGTATGCCGCTATATTCCTTTGGGATTTTTTTAAAAAAAACTTTACAATCTAATTTACACTTTTGATAGTTTGGGGAAGATTCCGATCCAAGTATTGATAAGGCTTGACCGTGCTTGGTTTCAAAGCCAAAGTAAGTTTTAAAAACTTACTTTAAAAAAATGTAAATTGCAGCCCAGGACTACTAGACATAAGAACTTTTATTTTAACAAAAGTCAAAATGTCCTTCAGTGATAAATTACAACAAACCCCTAAAAGTTAAATTCTCCCTACTGAATTTTTATTTTTTCAAATCACTGTAACTGAGCCCTCTGTGAAAATTTATCAAAAAATAAATGGGAAATTCTAAATTATTAAGCGTGTGTTAAACTGCCCATAAATGATTATTATCCTTAGCAAAATGTAATTGTCAGGCCAGCTGAAACTCTTGAAGAAATTTTATAATCCTTCTGCTTGTCTTCATTGGGTAATAAATGAAATGGGGTTCCAATCTCCCTTTGTAGGAGAGCTAAACATATCTCTTCATGTATGAACTGGGGAAAAAAGCACTGGAAGAAACAGTAGCTTTTTATTCATAGGAAACAACATTTGAAAGTGCCTTCTGTGTTCTAAAAGTTTTCAGAAGTACATCTTAAATGACTCTGGGGATGTAATACAATATTATACACTATGTTTTAAAGGAAAAAAATTGGTTTAATTTGTCTCTCTTTTTGCAAATGCCAGTGCATTACTATGACTATTACTATTGCTCCTAATATATCCTTCTTATCCAGAATGGAATTATGCACTCTGAATCATTGCAAAATCTATCTTCAAACACCTGCTTGTTGCTGTTACTTTGTGAGCATTTAAACTAATATTACCATATTGATCTTTGCTTTCTGTGGTACTTAATCATGCAAGTTAGTAAGGCTACAATCTTATATGCCCTAAGAGAGTATTCAAGGGTTGAGAAAAAGCTCTGATCTCCAAACAAACAATAACTCATTCTCAACCTCCTTCAGAAAGTTCCATAAGCCTTCTGGTTTTGATACCAGAACTCTAGCATTTACAAAGTAGAGGTGAAGCAAAAGACATTTTGTTGCTTGTCTGGGATTGGTCCAGACCAAGAATGGATCAGTGAAATAGCCCTTTTTCCTATATTTTTAATGTACTCTTGCAACTGGAAGAATTTTAATAGCTCTGGGAAAGATGTACATAATTTTTCTTTCCTTGTAATCAATATAAAAATCATATTTTCTAAATAAAAAAAGGTTTTAAAGAAAGCTAAAAATTCTCCATCCTCCATTCTGTTTACTGAACAAGCATCAATCTTCCAGGTAGAGCAGATAGCAAACACAACCAGATGCGCTAGTTCTATTTCATTATAAGGCTACATTGATAGAATCTTGCAAGTCTTAAAGTACAAATCTTCCACTATCTCTTTTTATATCCTAATAAGTTACAGAGATTCCTTTCTGAGTTTTTTTTCTCTTGACATTTTGCAGCAGTGGGCTCCACGCTCCCCTTATCCAATCACTGCCAAGACAACATTTCTTCCCCCATCTCCAAAGTCATTCCCACATATCAATACAACAAACCAAAAGAACTCCAGATAACTCCAGATCCTTAATCTTCCAAACTTATTTATACCCCTCCAATCAGTTCCATTGTTATTCCTTAACTTTGTTCTGTGTTGTTCAGAGTTTTGTTAATTTGATTTAAAGATAGTAGTAAAGTCACCAACTATCATAGACTATTATTTTTTTTTTACAGAAAACAGTATTTGAAGAGTTGTCAGAAGGCACCACTCTGTTATAGGAAGAGAGACATTTAGTCTATGGTGGAAAAAAGATACAAGGAAGGTTTTGAAATTATTCATCAATAGGTAACACATGGATAAAAGATTAAATAATCATAATTTAATAATAATAAATTATTAAACTTTTATGCTACCCAGTCCTCGATTTATTTTATTTATTTGTAAATAAATAACAAATAACTCAAGGCAGCAAACATATCCAACATACCTCCCTCCTTCTATTTGCCCCACAACCCTATGAGGCAGTTTGGACTGAGTGACTGATTCATGGTCATGCAGCTGGCATTCATGGCTAAGGAGCGGCTAGAATACAGTCTCCCACTTTCTAGCTTGGTACCTTACCACAGCCTATTGGTTAATGCCTCTGAGCAGCCCACAATAACCCAAGAAATTATTATCAAATCAACAGAACATAAAATATAAAAATAAAATATAACAAGTGTAATGCAGCAGTAATCTCACCCTTCCTGGAAAAGGCCTGGATGAAGTCTTTTAAACCACAGCAGAGTGAGGGCCATTGAGGAGGAATTCCATTCCATAGGAGAGGTGCTGTAATAGACTTAGTAACATACTTGTCTTTTCCTTCAATATTGCACACCTGTGTAACTTACAGCATTTCAGAATCAGCTTCTGCATACCAACCAGTCTCACTATCCAGAAATATGTACCCTCGGGCATTTCATGAGCAGAATCAATCAATTAGTCAATCAATTTTGTCATATAAAAGGTAGGATAGTATTTGCTCTCTTTTGTCTTCTTTTAGTTTCATATAAAACTGGGAAATAGCTAGAAATACAGTGCAATCCTTCAATATAATGAGGCCCTTTACACAATTATTGTATGGGGAGGACTAGAAGGGGGAAAACAGCGCAAAAGAATTGTGTAAGACTTTGACATAATCTTATTCCTGAGTATATTTTGTGTTAAATAAATGTATTATAGGATATTAAGTTCTAAACTATCCACATGCACACAATCTCATTAAGCTTTGTTGTTTGATTTTGAATCATATTGTTAAAATAAACATTTCAGTAATGCTCAATTTTAATTGCACCTAAGAGAACTTTAAATTCATGTAGATGTTTCACAGACAACTGTTTATCAGTAGGGATATTTACAGTACTGTTAAAGATCTACGCAAACAAAATTAGAGTCAACATTAAAGTGGATTTGACAGGAGGCTTTGCTTGCTGTGAAACCATTGACAAATACAGATGGTAAAGGATCAGCACACATTTATTCCTTGTTTCTGTTGGACAGATGGCCAAATAGGATAGCTATTGAAATGCTTTTCTTTTCCTAATCTTAATGAAATGACTTGTGATAACTCTACCATTAAGTTGGTTTTTTGTACATGTGTGCTTAAATCTGCACCAGGCTGGAGAAGAGTAATGATGCATCCATCTTTTCTTTCTCTTTAGTATTATTTAGCACTTCCCATGTGGATTCCTTGCTTTATTACCTTCACCTAAAATATCAAGACATTAAATAGATACTTTTACCAAATGTAGGAAGAAACTGCTTTATTGAACATGTTATTTGAAAACTGAGATAGAGTGATCAGAACTGTACATTTCCTTGATATAGTAGTTATGAGATTCTAATAGAAATCTCAGGGCCCAGCGTCACCTTGTAGGGGAGATGGGTAGTATAGAAATTAATTAATTAATTAAACAAACAAACAAACAATCGCTATCTAACAAAATGAAATTCAATGGTGAAAAAAGTAAGGCTCTACATTTAGGCAAGAAAAACAAAATGCACAGGTACAGTATATGTGGTACCTTGCTCAATAGTAGTAACTATGAGAGGAATCTTGGAGTCGTAGTGGACAACCATTTAAATATGAGCCAGCAGTGTGCAGCAGCTGCCAAAAAAAGTCAACACAGTTCTAGGCTGTATAGACAGAGGGATAGAATCAAGAACACCTGAAGTATTAATACCACTTTATAATGCCTTGGTAAGGCCACACTTGGAATACTGCATTCCGTTTTGGTCGCCACAATGTAAAAAATATCTCTTTCTAGAGACTCTAGGAAGAGTGCAGAGAAGAGCAACGAAGATGATTAGGGACTGGAGGCTAAAACATATGAAAACGGTTGCAGGAATTGGGTATATCTAGTTTTTTAATGAAAAGAAGAACTAAGAAAGACATGATAGCACTGTTCCAATATCTCAGATCTTGCCACAAAGAAGAGGGAGTCAAGCTATTCTCCAAAGCATCTGAGGGTAGTACAAGAAGCAATGGCTGGAAATTAATCAAGGAGAAAAGCAACCTAGAACTAAGGAGACAGTTAGAACAATTATTCAGTGGAACAACTTGCCTCCAGACGTTGTGAATACTCCAACACTGGAAGTTTTTAAGAAGATGTTGGATAACCATTTGTCTGAAGTGGTGTATTGTTTCCTGCCTAAGCAGGGGGTTGGACTAGAAGACCTCCAAGGTCCCTTCCAACTCTGTTATTCTATTCTATTCTAATGCAGAATTGGGCTAAATTGGGGATTCCATATTGAGGGGGAAATTGTTTTTTCCTGTGGAAAAGAGCCTTTAGATGAAAATCGCCTGCTTTCCATTTCCCACTTTTCTACAAGACAATGGAAGAGTCCTTATCTCCAAGTAAGTTTTTAAAAACACTCCTATATAGTCACTTAACATCTGAGCATTTTAAAGGAAAAGAGGAAAAAGGAGGGATTTTTAGAAAAAGGACCAAATCTAACCAAACAATGCATTAAGATGGAAAACATTTTTCTCTTGTTGCTGGGCTCCTTCCTTAATGAAAGGAAATATAATTCATCATTCATTTATCAGGTGATAAAAGTCCAGCATGCATTTTCTTAAGGTCAATGATGTCTTCAATAAAATCAATAAGAAAACTGATACAGGATGAGCAAGATTAGACCCTTTCATGTGAAACCTGAAAGGCGTCAACCAAGGAAAATATATTGATGTGATGTGAAAGATATATTAATCTTTCAGGATTACCATATTTTTCGGAGTATAAAACACACCTTTTCCCCCCTAAAAATTTAGGTGCATCTTATACGTGGCTGTTTCGTTTGGCCGGCCTGGACTGATGGGGTTTTAATTCTAATTTAATTTTAACTTATTAGTCTTAATTGTACTTTTAACTGTTAAATTATGAGATTTGGATTTAATTTTTTAACTTTTTATTACATGTTTCTTAACTGTTGTGAGCCGCCCTGAGTCCGGCTGGAAATAGGGCGGCATATAAATCTCATAAATAAATAAATAAATCTAATAAATAAATAAATAAATCTAATAAATAAATAAATAAATAAATAAATAAATAAATAAATAAATAAATAAATAATACACCAAATGTAGCCCTGCCCACCCACTGGCCCCCACCCTTTGGCCTCTGCCTCCCAGCAGTTACCTCCTTGCAGCAAAGAGCAAGAAAAAACAGCTCCTTTCAGCTTCAGCACAGCTTAATTAACACAAGTTGATTGGATCTGCCTCCCGACTTTCAGCTGTTTTGGTCTCAGCTGTTTTGCCCCGGCCTCTGCTGCTTGCTGCAAGGAGGTAAATTGCTGCAACATATTTTTTTTACCTTGTGCTAATCAAGCTATGCTGAAAACGAAAATGAAAGTAAAGCACGCTGTTTGCTGTTTGCTGCAACGAGGCAAAATTAGGCAGAGGCAGAGGGAGATTTCTTTTTCTTCTTTTCCTCACCAAAAAAAGGTAGGTGCATCTTATAGTCCGGTGTGTCTTATACTCTGAAAAATACGGTACTTGGAAATTTTGGGTTTTTACAAAGTGAAAAGTATACAAGCAGATACCCAGATTCAGCAAAAATTCTTCATGACATTATTTGTTGAAGAATAACTCCATTGGCATCTGTAGCACCAGTCTCTACATAAGAAGCAAGTAATCCTGGTAATTCTAGTTGAAAAAAGGTTCCATACATGGGCAACTGGAAATACCTCCTAGATAATGAAAGAACTATAGGTTAATAACGTCTGAGGAGTTCTCCTTACATTCAGGGTACTGGTCCTCTCACTTAGACTAATCATTGGCTAACTAAATCTTCTTCATGTTGAGATGTAATTGAGGCTGAACTGGTAGCCTTTCTTCATACTCCTTCAGTCACTGTTGAATGTAGTTTTGAGTCTTTTAAAGTCTTTCCCCTCAACCGTCATGTGATCCACCAGGATAAGGAGGCTGAAACAAGATGGTGGATGGCTACTAGCTTATATGGGACTCCAGGATCAGACTTAGCTTGCTTTCCATCTCTTCTTAAAATCAATAGGCCCTGCAGTTGGCAAGGATGAGGGTTCAGTGAAAGGTCATGGGAGAAATCAGTCATTCACAGAACTGTGTCATTAACCTTTTGCACAGTGATTAATAAACTGATATAAATTCAAATAATGTGTTCTGGTTTTGTATCAGTCTGTGCTTCCATTTCCAGTATTTCCTGGAACTTTTTATAGTCACACAACACTGCCAGTCACAATAATAATAGCCTGGGCCAACCCTCTACCCACCAAACCACCCCAAGCCAAGCCAAGACAAGCCAAGACAAAACAAGACAAGA
Organism: Pantherophis guttatus; assembly: GCF_059756535.1. Lineage (NCBI taxonomy): Eukaryota > Metazoa > Chordata > Lepidosauria > Squamata > Colubridae > Pantherophis > Pantherophis guttatus. The sequence goes on from NC_142063.1 coordinate 62,029,598, forward strand.
CAAGCCAAGACAAACGAAATGAAACGAAACGAAACGAAACGAAACGAAACGAAACGAAACGAAACGAAACGAAACGAAACGAAACGAAACGAAACGAAACGAAACGAAACGAAACAAAACAAAACAAAACAAAACAAAACAAAACAAAACAAAACAAAACACCCTGTGATGGTATTAGCTTTTGTGGCCTTTAACACTGTCCTTCCATACATTCCTGACTCATGGTTGTTGATAGCTTTTTGTGACAGTTGATGATATTGGGAAGATATACATGCAGGAATCAGTAACCTTGAAGCATCATCCCTCACCAAAGTTCTTTAGACAACAATAGAAATGAAGATGTTCTTAGGCATGATAAATGTAGACTAAGGGAGTAGATCACTTCATCTCAACATACTTCAACCTAAGAATGAGAGGAAAAACAATAAAGTGGTTGTCTGGATGACCCCTGAAAAATGCTCTAGTCAGAAAATGTTTGATAGGGTGCAAAAGGTAAAGCACTTCTAGGAAGAATGCATTTAGAGAATCATCAGCAATTGAAATTAAGAACCAATATGTCCACGTTAAAGAAAAAGTCTCCTTTTTAAAATTTTAGAAGCTCACTTTTCCCCCAGAAGGATTCCTAGACCATTCCTCTGGAATTGGACCCAGATGGATACCCCTCTGCCAAGGTTTCATCTGGAAGCTGTGAAAGAAAAATAAATAGCATTTATTTTAATAATGCTTTTAAGCTCAATAATATTAGAAATGAGCAAACTTTTAGGTTGGGACACAGCTAACACACTTACACAAAGTAAGTGAAGTCATGTCACTTTTTCCATTCTTTATTTTCTATTTAAACGATATGCTGAGACTTTAATCTTTTTATATTTTATTTTTAACTCTTACAGTTATTTTACAGTACATTTTTTGTGTATCCAAAATGGAGGGTAACCATGGAAAGGTTTCTGGCAATCATGCTACTGTAATTTTTCAGCACAGATAAGAAGAAGGGACTATTTTAGTCTACACAAGCCACAGGTTGTCCACTCCTTGTTTAGAGTCTTATAAATCTATAAATATTTAGATTATAAAGTCTATGATTCTTATAAAATACAGACTGCACATATTTATTTTTGAGTTGTGCTGTTTAAAAGTTAAAAATTCAGAAATAAATTGTTTCCATTCATTTGGCTTTAGAGAAAACCACAGCACAAAATTTCTGATCCAGTAGCTCAATCCTCTGGAAATCAAAGAGAATATTAATAATTCACCAATTTCTCTGCAGAAGAAAAACATTTCTTCTATGCTTTTCCAACCTTTCCTGGGAAGGGAGTGGGCCTCAGTTCACAGGGTTAGCAATATTTCTGGAGAAAGCAGGGATAGAGGGAATCAGCAAAGAATGATTGCCATTTCCCATCTCATTAGCTAGATTATTTTGAAAAGAATTGATCAAGATTTTGCAAGGTTTCGCCTCTTGGCCTTTACAATCCCTTTCTTCAAAGGTAGGCATTTGTGAACTGTACAATAATCTTATATTGTTGTTGTCTTGTGAATTTAGATTACCTAGTGCATGTTATGGCAGCAGGAGCTAAACTATGGAATTTAATGAGTCAGCCATTTTAGTATGCAAACAGAAGAACGAGTAGAAACTTTAAAATGGCTGAAGTTAGGCCAAAACTAGGAAAAGGCTGAAATATAGAAAAATAATAATGATGGAAAAGAAGCAAGTGTGCTTTGAGAAAAGGATTGTTTGGAAAGACTTCTATACAGTAGCTATTCTCACGGGAAAAGAGCACTAATCAGAAATATAATATAAGCATACAGACATAACATTACAAAAGCAACAGATTAGAAAACAATATCAACATCAAGCAACCAAAGAAAAATCCCTCTGGAACCATGGGACAGTGGGACACCTTAACCCCTCATCCCTCTACGCTATATTTATTTGAGGCTAGTCCTCAAATGGTGGTAACGTGTATATATAAGTGATTAAGTCAATGGATAGGGATATTTATGATTAGTTAGCAGTGTAATAAACATTGCTCATACTTCATTCTTTATACTCAAATTTAGCAATAAAAGTTATAGACTCTGCAAACATTCAAAGATCAATAGCCTGATTTTGGTTGCCAAGACCTCTGTTTCACAAAGGGAAATCCAGGGGGAAATATGGCTGCTTTAAGGAGTGGAAGTTCATGCATCTGCACAATCCAAATAATTTATTTTGCCCTTGAATCTGAAGCTCCACACAACCCTTTTAACTAAACAAATGTGTGTCTCAGCACTTTAAACAAACAGTAACACCCAGACTTGCCAAAGGTCAAAAATGTAGTGCTATGCAAAGCTTCAAAAGGGTAATTTTATTTGATTCAAAGGTGATTCAATCATTTCAGTCCTTTGAACTGAATCTTCAAATCAAATCTTCAGATCAGTGTGAGGCATCAAACTGAATCGGGCACGTTCAAATAGCTTCACAGAGATTTAAAGGTGATTTGGAGAATTAATGGACTTTCTGTATCTTTCTAGTTTTGCAAAAAGTGTCAGATGTAATTATAGCTTTCTTTCCATATGGGGACAAAACAAAGGGAGGAACACCTTTGCTTCCTCATTTCTCATTCCTCATACCTTGCCTTGCATTTCAGAGCACTTGGGAAGTGATGTTCTTTTGTTTGTATCTCTTATTACAATTTGTTTTTAGACAGGTTCTCTTGGAGGGAAGGAAAAAGAGATAGAATGAAATTTAGTTGTCTTTGCTAATGTCCTTCATTAGCGGAAAAGGCACACCATAAGGTAAATTGATGAATAACATGTGTTTCTATCATTACAATAAACTGAACTTCCTGACACAATATACATTTTGTCTTTTCAACTGGAAAGCCCCTTAGCCCTTCCTTGAGCTAAACTTTAGGGGAAATGGAAAGGAAGATGCTTTGGATTGTTCCACTCAAAATCGACAATGCAGACTTTAATTTTGTGCCATTCCTGAAAAACAAAAGTTCCAAGCTGCATCACCATGCGGGCTTTCATCTTTACACATGGGAAAGATTTTAATGAGACCTCTTATTAATCTAATAAACTTTACATATTACAAAGAGTTTCTTGTAAAAAGAGGAAAAGTGGAGAAAAAGAATAATAACTGCACAGAAAGATGTCAGTTGAAGTGAAATAATTACTATTTGTTTGTGGAAGATCATGGGGTTCAACACTTATGAAACATTCACTGCAGAGGGAAAATGGTTAAAAGGAATTATCTGAGCTCCTTGTTTAAGATATTCATGCAGGGGCTACTTGTATCTTTTCCCTCCCTCTTGAGCAATTTTATAGAACATGGTAGAAAAGTGAAATCCATCTTCTGTGGGGAGGGTAATTGTTTCTTTCTCCTATCCAGGCAAGTATTCCTGCTCAGGAAAAAAACAGGGGGGGATTCTTGATGACAGAGCCCACATCCCTAATGACACAGTGCAGAAATGCCAGAAATATCTACGGTACTAATTTTCAGCAGTTGTGCCATTTGGTATATGGAATTAGACTTTTCCCTTTATAAACTAAAATGAATTCTATGTGTTCAGGTTTCTCAACATGAGGTCAATTTACCAAATGCTTTAGGGAGCAGAGAAAAAATTAAGGGTTTGTCGCAGTTACCCACAAATTAAACATGAAATGTGTATCTAGTGGAATCTGTGCAGCCATTTGCTCCAGATGGCTAAAGAGAGTGGTGTTTTAATGCCGGAGGCTAGTTACAGGAAAAGAACAGATTGACCTCGGTTTAATAGAGTGTAATGAAGGAATAAATATTTTTAAAGGTATTTGTTATTCATACACATGTTCTATGTAATGCTAACTAGTAGAGCAAAAGAGATGATAAACTGAAATGTTTCAGCTGTTTTTCAAATTGTCTCATAAAAAGAGCAAGAAGAGAAGTTGGGGAAAATAATAAGCATGCATTCTATCTGGCAGTAAAAATAATGTTATCAGCACCAGAACATTTTGGCCAAATTCTCTTCTGTTTTCAGAAGGATGAGCGAACCTAATGCATTATTCAGATAATGAAATGAAGGCTCAGAATGTTTGACTTCTGGGTAGAAGTAATACCTTTAGTTTCTGCCATTTGTATTTTTTTTCTTCATGTTTTGCTTGTAGAAAGGATTGTATTAGTATTGTGAGGACAGATGAGAACTGTCTGAGAAAATGAAAAGAATGCCAGTAATAAGACAAGATATACAAGTCTACATAATTCCATATCAAGGTATGTTAAATGCTTAATTTAAATGAAATATTAGAGAATTTAGAAGAAAAATGGAGCGAATAGGAAAGGAAGACCCTTCTTTGTACAATATATTTATATTTAATTTAACTTATATTTACATTCAATCCAAATGTAATTTCTGTTCTGATCCTATTGGCTGCTAGTGTGGATCCCAGCATGTGATTGGAATATCAACTGCTTCCCTGGAAAATATATTCACATTCTAGATGTATAAATAAATACACTGAGCAACCACTGAGAAGAAGCTTGGGGATTATCATGATTGCTGAAGTTGGTCTGTGTTATACACAATTCAATTCCCTTCGTCTCTTTCTAAAATTCAAATGAATCTACTGGAATGAAATTCCTATTCTATTCTTACTTCAGACTGTCTGAACATGAACACTTTTAACTTCTTGCCAAATTTTGTTTAATGCTTTAAAAATTGATATATCCATAATATAACAACAGGTTCATGTTGCCTTTAAAATAGATGATAGTAGAAAAGAGTTATCAAAAAGGAGTACCTGTTGGATTATTTGTTAGGGATGAGTGAAAGCCCTGAAGCCAATTGTACCTGGTCTTCACAGTAGTTAAGCAAGGTGCCAATACTGCTTTTTATTGCCATGAATAAATTGTTCTGTGGTTGAACAGGAAATCCAGATGTTAGCTAGCCCTTCCCATCTCTCAATCAGTCAGTAGTGTGATAGTGCTATATGAAACTATAGCATCTAATCTCTACACTGCAAATGAATGAAACATTACTTGATAGAGTTTATATAACAACTTCAGGATAAGAAAACAATTGCATGTGATACTGCATCTCACAAACACTATATTTATGGTGACATTGCTCCACAGTAGCATGCAGAGCTCCGGCAAGAAGGAGAGAGGGAAAAATTAGCTATTTAGCTCTGATGTGTATTGGTGTAAGTTCTGTTCCCTTGCTCCCTCCCTCCTGTAATTTATGATATACCTTTCTTCCCTATATAGATGATACTTCAGGACAATTATGGCAGCCACTGAGCAATGGATGAGATACTCAATTAAATCATAGAGAGCAGATACTCTGAAAAATAACAGTTTTATCCATTTATAGTGTCTCTGCTCACTCCCTTGAGTTTTAATAATCCATCATCTATCCATTTAAACCTTTCCCTATTTACTGAAACTGTTCTGGAAGGTTTAAAGCCCTTGGAGTCTATCACAATATGGCTTGGAGTACTATACTAGAGAGAGGACATTAGAGTCAGAATAAAGAAGTGGATTGGGACAGAACAAAAGCCTACATTTGATTTAATTTCAATATAATTAAAATTGGTTTTAATTAAGTAAGTACAGTCATATCATTATACCCTTTGTATTTAATAACTTTCTTTTCCTGACACATTTATTACATCTCAAACTGGGAAACAGCAAGTTGATGCGCAGGTTATGCTTTCCTGCCCTAAAGGAAAACTACTGGTGGATACAACTCCCTAGCACAATTCAGACAAGCTAAAAGAAAAAAAAATGTCCACCAACGTTTTCTGTGGTGTTATGCATGGCAGTGTCCCCTGTTTCCAGCATCACTCCAAACCACATTGTCATTTTGCACTGCTCTTAATTTTGCCAATATTTATATTATTATTTGCCAATATTATTTCATGTCCAATAATTTTTTTTACTTTTTATTTTGATTATAAAATTATAATTTATTATAATTTTAAAAGGATAGTATCGTTCACATATGAAAAATGAAATTAGCATTTTTATTAAAACAGTTCCCCTATCCCTATTCACTGTGTTGTATATCCCTCTCCACTTGTTGGTGTTTGTTTGCACTGTGTAGCTGATTGCTCAGGGACAACACTTAAGACAGTGTTTCTCCAACTCAAGCCAAGAATCTCTGCCACAAACTCAGCTAATAAGTATGCAGAGTAGCAGCAAAACCCATCACCAAAGGAAAACAATAATTTGAATATATGATAAAAGAAAAACAAAATCAACTCATCAGTGTGCGATAAGGAAAGTAAATTATACACCCCACTGGAATGGCTTATTGCCCAAAGGAAATGCAGCTAGATTAAAAATGGTGAAAGAAAATACAAAACCACTGCTTTACTGAAGATGGCATAAGGAAGAAAAAAAAACTTTTTATATATACAAATTTGTACCAAAGAAAAAAATGAAGAACTCACTGAATTTTTAAACCTGTGCAGCAATATATGTGCATCAAATTTTGCACTCTAATGTTACAAACTGATGGTATATATGTAGCCTCCCATAATAATGAACCTGTGAATGTACAGCTTCATGTGACATACTGAATGCATGGATATCATGAGTAGGTAGGACCAAAATGAATATAAGTTCATTGGGCTGCAATTGCAGACTTGTTATTCTTTCAAGTAACCATAACCTTTTGGTCCATGTATGAAGAGGATTTTAGAGTGTATGTCTTAACAAAAGAAGCAAAAACACTATTGATATAAGAAACAAACATCTGGATTTGGAAACAGGGGGAGATTTATGCTGGTTGGAAGAATGTTAAATGATCATGGAGGACTGGAGAAACAGGATTGAAGATAGGAAAATTGGAAGGTATAACTTGGAAACAGGAAGCTAAAACAATATCTGACTAGACAAAGGCTTAAGAAGAATAGGGCAAAGAATGCAGCAAATGAACAAAAAAGAACATTTCAGAAGCCCTTGTTTTCCAGAAAACTTGTTTTCCTTAAAGGCATGTGAAAATTAAGACCTTCTGTTTCAGCAAAATTGGTTCTAACGGCTAGGGACCTTTGAATCAAGGAAGCAAGGAGAAAAAGAACTGTATTCGTATTCTCTTGCAAATTAACACACATTCTGAAATTTGAGGAGGAAAAAATGTGAGCAATGCTTCCTTAGACCTGCTGCAGGATGGTCTCTATGGAACCTTACAGTCCATGCTGTCCTCATCCTGCCTTTTTTGCTATTATGCAAACACTTAGGCATGTTTGTATATTTCTGTGATTTATTTTTCTACTCTCCTCATAGCTCTGGAAAGCGCAAATTAACATGACAAGTTCTTTTGGCACTTCCTTCCACTGATTAGTACAAATTAAATTTCACACTAATTAGCACAAGCTGTTTGTACATAATATAGAAAAATCTGATTTCCAGTGATGGCCGTAAATATAGTCCTCCAACTGACACTTGATCTTGCCTACCATAATTAAGTTCCTTAGCATTCTTAATAGAACTTGAGATACCTCCTGACACAGCTTGGGCTTACATATTATTTGGCAGGGGGAATTTTTTTTCTGCAAATAGTTTCACTGTTGAATGTAAAACCAACTAATTGTTTTAACAGTTGTTTAACAGTTTCAACAGGTGAAAATAGCACAGCTAAGGATCAGGATGCCAATGTGTTTCTTCAGTAAAGGTGCCTGTAATAGTCTGATTTTAAAATGGAGTTATAACACTTAAAGAATCATATTAACTTTTCTGAACTTGACACGATATGTTTTGCAAATAGCAAACATGAATTTACATGTGTTACCCATTTAGAGTCATAGAATCATAGGGCTGGAAGGGACCTCAGAGGTTTTCTAGCCCAACCCTCTAGTCGAGGTAAGAGCCCTACACCATCCCAGTCAAACGGTTGTCCCATCTTTTCTTATAAATCTCCAGTGATAGAACATCCACAACCTCAAGCGATTTCATTGATTAATTGATCTTACTGTCAGAAAACTTATTCTTACTTCTAGGTTGGATCTCACTTTGACAAGCTTCCACCCATTACTCTTTGTCCTGCCCTCTGATTCCCTATAGAATAAGTTAACCCCCTCTTCTTTGTGACAGCCCTCAAGTAATGGAAGACGGCTATTATATTTCCCCCGCAATTGTCTTTGATAGGCAAGAGAGACCTAGCTTAGCCTCCAAACCCCTTATCATCTTTGCTGTTTTTCTCTGTATACTTTTCAGGGTTCCAACATCTTTTTTGTGTTGTGGTAACCGGAACTGGACAAAGTATTGCAAGTATGGTGTCACCAGCATGGTGTAGAGCAGTAAAATGAAAGGCTAGAATTTCCATCCTGATGTTGCAATGCACTTTTTTGTCATTTTTTGGTCATGTTTGTACCAGTCTTCAACACTCATATCCAAAAATATTGTGTCAATATAGATACCCTACAATATCAACTTTAAATGTTAATAAATGGAAAATACAGTTCCTTAATAAAATGGCATTCTTATGATTGAATGCACATGTTGTTGGATGGACAGCAATCTACACTCTGATCTACACTTAAATTGAAAAAATAAAAGATTAAAAGAATGGAGTTCAACTCTTAGCACCATTAAATATATATAGCAAGAAACTGCAAATATTCAGCAATCTTTTTGATCTCAGAATCTTTAAAATATGTTATAACTTCATTCCAGCACTAAAATAAAGTCAAGAAACTTTGTGACATGGCCAAATAAAACAAATGGGAAATATTTTAATACCTTCATGGGCTGCATAATGCCTTTTCTTTCTTTTCCTTTTTTTAAAATATTGCAGTTGGAAAGCAGTGTTGATGAAATATCTTAGCTGAGAACTTTCTTGAAGTTGAAATAATTACTGTGAATAGTGGAATATTATTTCCCTCAAGTATACATATTATGCAAATTCATAATAATCATTAGCTGTTCCTAGTCTTACCCGTAGGTGCCATTAGATATTTCTGTACATTGCTGTATGTAATCTATTCATATTTTTGTCAGAATTAGATTTATCAGTGTCAGGGGAAGACAACTGTTCCATTGGTATATATATTTGTTGCTTGGAAAGCTATAATTGGACTGAAGTTTTTAATTAATAGGGTCTCCTTGAAGGAGAAACTATATATCACATCACTCATAAGCATTCCCTTCAAGAAATCAATGGTAATATGCAGTTAATGTATAAAGTAAAGGCATGTTTAATCACTACGCAAGTATGAAAAGGTTCTGGTGCAACATGATGTGATCCTCAGGGCAAAACAGTAAAATGCATTATGAAATTTAGTACCATGAGCTCTTCATAAATAACCCAAAAGTTTTAGATTATTCTGCTTTATTCAACTGTCAAAATTTAAAATAAAAAACCAACTTTAACAGTAAATCAAGTACATATACAGTACAATATCAAATCCGTGAGTAGGCCAAAGTTTCACCACAATTATACCAAAAAGGCAGAACTAAGAGGCCACATCAAATTCTTTGTGCAAACAGGCTTTGGTAATGCACTCCAGGTCTGCTATCCCCAGTTAAAGCATGGATGATCATGGTTTTGTTGCAAACCAATCTGGCACCTACTATCAGTGGCTTGATGCCGAAGATACCAACAGTCTAACTATTCGGACTAAAAATGGAGCATTCAATTAGAAGTAGAAATCATTATCCAATTGTTGGTTGCTTTTGTCTTGAAAGGCTTTCCATGACCTCTACTAAATCTTTCATAGTCTGCTGGCACCAGAAGGTATTCACATCATATCATACCATGCAACATCACGTCATTAACAAATCCAAAAAGCCATCAATAATTTTCAGCCAATCGTTCCACATCAACCTGTATGCTTTGTGTTCTGTCAACCAGACTTGGTTCAGCAAAGACAAATGCATATACATCTTGTACATACAAAAGCCATAAAATGACTGGAAGAAAAGGAAACCTACGTCATGGTTAATACCACCCCAATACAGAAACTAGAAAACCTGATTAAGGGAACCTTTAATGACTTAACTATGAAAAATGAGATCACAAAAGAAGAGTAGTACATGAAAAGCAGTATCCCATGGTTCTTTTTTTCGCCCCAAAATACACTGGTCTGACATACCAGTTCTTCCAATTGTATCATTACCAGGCACACTAACATACAATTTATCTAAAGAACTTACAAAAAAAACTCAGACATCTCATAAAGGGCCCAAATATTCTATCAATTCTCCACTTTTTCTTTTTGGGATACTGGGTATGGTGCCTCCAGAAAATCAAAGGTAAGAGAATTATGGTTAAGAGATTATGATTTCATTCAATGTCATGGCACTCTTCATATCCATAGACCCAGGAATAGCAAAGAATCCATGACAGCTGTACTTCACAATACACAGCATCTAACAAAATAGGCTAAATACATTCCTTTATTTACAGTGAGTATAGGAAAAAGTTAAAAGATCTGAATTATGGGATGTTTTATGTAAACATGGAAGTTTCAACATATTAATGCACCAAACATAGCCAAATATAGTAAGACTGAAATATTCAGAATCACAGACCTCACCTGCTTGTGCCTCACTACCTACTTTCAATTTTATGGACAAATATACCAACAAATCAGAGGTACACCCATGGAATCATATAAATGGCATATAAATTTAATAAAAGGAAATAAATTAACCCCCTCCATTTTCCCTTTGGCCCCTTTACAGCTGTGGCCACAAGCCTAGGAGATTACTTGGACTTAGGTTTTCTCTAATTTATCTCTACATGGCTTATGTTTCTCTTCCAGTGTCATCCCTCTGGGCCTAATTCTTCCTTTTCATCTCTCTCCAGCATCTTCCACCCCCAACTCATTATTCTTTTCTTGATCATCAGCTGTTATGAGTGCTACCATTCTTCCAACTCTTCTTCTTAAATCCTTTCACTAGAATCTTTATTTTCTCTTGCATTTTCTTCCTCTTCAATCTTACTCCAATTGCCATTGTCTGCTGATATGTCAGTATAACTTCTCTGAAAGAGTAGTTTCTCAATCTAGCTTGAAATTTCATGGTTCTGATCTAATTCCACTACAACAATTTCAGACCAATAATAGGATGTCACTTTTCACCACAATGGAATTTTTTTTGGGGGAAAAATTCCAACAGACACATTTTGGAACAATCTTTTCAAAGATATTTCTAACAAAATTTTTCCACTGGCAAGGGATGTCATGCTGACTAAGCCGGTGATGGTCTTGACCCTATAGGATAGATGTTCAGAAACTTTATTCAACAAAAATGAGCATTTTCATTACAACTAGCAAATTGAAAGACTTGCTACTCTTGGATCCGTAGAATCTCACAACAGTTTCATAGAACCATCTGCAAAAAGAGTTCTAGGAGAAAGGGAGTCTGATAATATTTATTTTCCTAATCAAGGGTATGGTCATATAAATATTTAATTTGCCCCATAGCTAGGATTCATAAAACATGATAAGCCAAAACCAAACTACCACTTTATGACTCAGAATGATATATGAACCCACCCACTGGAATTTTTAGATCATATTGTTGAGCTTAGTGTTCTAGAGAGCCAATCATTGTGGTTTACAATGATTATTCTTAATATATGAGCAGTACATGAATTTTTCCCACAGCTGTTTTCCACCACGGCAATAAGTAGCACAACTAAATTTATCTCTTTCTGTTTGAAAGTGAAAATTATCAGAATACCATCCCTATGTTCAAGTGCTCAGAGTCAAAACACAACACTTTTTAATCATTTTTATTATTTGAACTCAAAGTTGCTACAACAATGATACATGTGACTGAAAAAGAATTAAGCTTAATAATCAGGCTATTAACCAGAGATATTTTCTACACATTATAGAGAGATAAATTAGAAAGACTACAATAGTTTCCAGAAAACATCTGTTAAACAATGTCAAACTGATGATAAAGAAAATTAAGGTCCTTTTGCACTTGAGTTTAATCTAGCTATAGCAAGCTATAAAAGAGCTATCAAAAAAAGCATCCCGTTTGTTATTCATATAGAAGAGCTATAACTAGAAATCTTTAACCTTCTCATGATAGAACTTCCTTTCAGAGCATTACACCACTGAACTTGGAATGCAAAGGAGTTACTTGATTTCCTATGATGTTTACCTCAAATTGAATATGATACAGACGGGCATAGTGGTCAATAACTAACTAACTAACTAACTAACTAACTAACTAACTAACTAACTAACTAACTGTGAGAATTGAGTTCCAGATAATTGGGTTATTTGGGGTCCTTGGTGCTCTCTGAGCTTGCTTGTTTTCTTGCAGATGTTTCATTATCCTAATTAGGTAACATCATCGGTGCTAGTGATCAACTGCAAGAAAATAAGCAAGCTCAGAGATATCCAAGGACCCCACATTTCAAATCTAAATACAAATATTCTCCTTGATTGAAACAAATGTGTAGGTGTCACTTGGAAGCCTTGGTCAATACTATTGTATTGTGTTGTGTTGTGTTGTGTTGTGTTGTGTTGTGTTGTGTTGTGTTGTATTGTATTGTATTGTATTGTATTGTCTGCATTTATTTAATTATTTTAGATAATTTATATGACTGCCCATCTCATATTAAAAAAACCCATAAAATTGATAACCTTGCATCCCCCCCCATATCAACAATCAGTCAAAAGCTATCAGTTGATCAGAACTATCAGCGGACACACTTCAGTCAATATGATGGTGAATTCTAACCTTGAATTGCAATTGGTAATGTTAAATTACAACAATAGTGAAATTTTGAATCATTTCTAAGGGTTGCCTTGGATGCAACTAAGAGGTCCATAATAATAACTAAAAGAATAATTGTTAATAATTCCTGCAAACTCATTTAGGATGGCATTTCTTAGTGTGTTCAAGGAGAGAAAGTTTATTTAACCACTTGCATTTATTACATTCTTTTTTTTTCCAGCAGAGCTATATTAGTTTCTAGCACTCAGCTAATGGAATCTAAATATTTTAAAAACACTTTGCCACCTTAGTATTTATTAGATATATTCTCACATATTTAACATAGTAAAAAAAATTACATCTTTATGTGCAATTCTTTTTATTTAGCATTGTCTACAGAACTGTAAATGGTGTGCATTCATCCATAACTTGATAAATAATTTTAGAAAATCAGTTCTTCTATATTATTAAGCATTGTTATATTTTAAATTTGCTTTGAAATTTAATGCATTAGGACAATTTAAATTTTGCCCAAAGCTTTTGTCCTTGAAAGTGCATGAAGTTATTTTACCACATAGCTAAATTTAATACACATTAACAAAAGAGCTATACATTCTCGTTCAAATGAGATAGTATATTTCACCAGCATTTCTATAAAATGTAAGATAATTATTTTATCTAACAATTTCTTGATACAAGAGCATCCCATTTCATTATGCCACAAACTTAATGGGGTAAAAAAATTCTTCCTCTCTTTCTTGAGATTCTTTCATAGCTCAGCTGTCAGGACTTCTTGAGAAACTTGCTTTGTTTTCAGTGATTCACATGTTGACTTCACTGATATGACTGACTTTCACTTTGCTTGACATGACTTGTTCAGAAGGAAGTTCCTTTTGGGATGTTATCAGTTGTCCCAGGAGTTCCAAGCAACCACAGAACAAGCAACCACCTTCAACAGTCATTTCATTTGCACATAATATATGGATGGAACCAGGGGTGAAATCCAGCAGGTTCTGACAGGTACTGGAGAACTGGTAGCGGAAATTTTGAGTAGTTTGGAGAATCGGCAAAAGCCACCTCTGGCTGGCCCCAGAGTGGGGTGGGAATGGAGATTTTGCAGTATCCTTCCCCTGCCACGCCCACCAAGCCACACCCACCAAGCCACACCATGCCCACCAAGCCACACCCACAGAACCGGTAGTAAAAAAAAATTGGATTTCACCACTGGATAGAACCATGGGAAAACATGTGATTAAAAGGATTTAAATTATTATTATGTTATAACCTAAAATTAATATTTTCATAAAAAATATTTTATGTGCCGTTAGTTTATGACTGCAGAAAAATTGTCTAGAATGTACGAAGGTACATGAAATTTATGTTTAAAATGTGAACAACAGGAAAAGTCATTTTATTATGGTTGGTGGACTTCTAAAAAAACCAGAAAAAAATGGGTTCAAATACAGACAATGACACAAAGAATTTTAAAGAACAACATTCATGTGAAGTCAGATTTTTGGTTGTTGTTGAAATTAATGGATGTTCAATTAAAAAAGAACAATGGAAGATTATATTATATAATGGTTACTGCTTTGAGACTATCTATGGAAAAAAAAATGGAATGACTCTCAAATACCAACAACAGAGAAATGCTGATGAGAATGACAGAACTAACAGAGATGGCAAAATTAATGTGTTTGATTGTAGAAAGATCAACAACTATAGTACATTTATTAGTGACTGGAAGCCTATTTTGGATTTACTGCTGAAATAAAGAAAAAATGAACATATGATTTAGAGGCTTGAAAATTAGAAATAGTAGTATATAGAAATAAGGAAAATAATGTAAGCTTATATCAAATATATCTAGAGCTACTCTCAAGAAGATGTTTCTTTATCATCATCATCATCATCATTATTATTATTTTTCTCTTGTTTTCTCTTTCTGTTTCCTTTTTGTATTTCCTTTTCTTTTTCTATTTCTTTTCTCAATGCTCCCTATTTTTCCTTATTCTTTTGATTTTTTCTTATGGTTTTCATTTTGCCATACATTTCTTTAATAAAAACATATTAAAAAAAAGAAAAAAAGGCTATTTAATTTATCCAGTTTAATTTTTGATAGAAAACTTTGTCTACATAGGGAGACCAGGATAGAATGGATCCCAGTTCTACCAACTGAGAAGAATGGTATGTATATCAGTTCCTGCTAGTTACAGGGCTTCAAGGTTAAGTCAGAAAAACGTTACGGGCCTTAGATTTTCTAGATCTTCCTGCAGTAGCATTGAACTTGCATCATCCCAACAATATGTCAGTGACTGATACATTCCAATTGGCTACTGAGATCTGTAGCAGGAATGCCTTCTCCAATCAGATTGATTGATTCTCTTTTATGCCCCTTCCCTTTTTAACAAATTTACCACAAAAATATGACTTGTTTTTCAAATCCACAGATAGAACAAATGTTCTTAGTTTTTACAAATTTACTGATTAAGTGAAAAATAGTAAACCCTTTTTTGTTTGTTTTCTTACAGGTTCATTGACAAAATGATTTTTTTAGCAAGTAAAATTGACCAGAGTTATGCCCCTTTCCATTCTAATTGGAAGGACAGAAAAATGATACAACTCATTTTCTTTCTTTTTTATTAACTTTGGAGAGAAAGTAGAAAGGGAATCCACTGCTAGGGATCTATGGTCACTTTAGTTCGGACATAATATAAGGCCATCAGCAAGTTCAAAGTAGAGCAAAAGGCTGACATTTAGAAGAGTTTATTAAGCCACTTTCATCTTCAGCTTTTAGTCCTTTTTTTCCTCTGGAATTGGATCATCTATGTTCATCTTGCTCATAGTTTATCACATTTGTACAGTGATGACTACAGTGAGATCTTTCTACTTCTTGCTTCTACATGTGAACCTAGCAAATGTATTAGATTGTTATTTAAAGTGAATTATTGTGTTATACATTTGATTAATGTTTCTCCTTCATTAGATTTATGACATAATTATTATTATTTTTTAAAAAAATCATATTCTATAAAAAAAATTCCCTTCTCATTCCTATAAGTAGTATGCATCTTCCTCAGTTTCAGGTACTCTACCAGAGGCCTGGGAATTTTAGGTTTTGAACAGTACCTTAGCTATTCCTATCACTACACTCTTCTGGACAGAGAACTCTAATATTCCTGGGATCTGTTGGAGCCATTCTTCCAGCTTAGGAGTCACAGCCCCTCCTTCAGGCCCTGCTACTTCTCCAGCTTCTCATACTCATTTTTCCTAAAGTTACTGTCATGTGGCACTGCTACAACTCACCGCTACTGTCTTCTGGTCCTTGTCTATTACCATGACAAGGTTGATAGATCAGTACCTATCTGTCTGTCTGTCTGAATCTGAAAGTTTCACAGGACCTTAGCCTTGTTACTCTCCATGACCTTCTGTGGAATTTCCCATCTGAACTTGGGAGGGTCTAGTCCATTCCCTGTGCAGATGTTCCTGTATATAATGCCAAGTACTTGGTTGTGCCATTCAGTATGCACTGTTCCTGCTTGCATATCAAACCCTGCCATGGTGTATTACTGTTTCTGATAGTTTGCACCTTGGATCCTGTCTAATGTGATAGACCTCCCCCCCCTGCCCGTTTCTTTGGATCAGGAGCTTGATTCCTGTTTTTGTGCTGCTATGATTATTGCCTCTATGCTGTTTTTTTAATCCAGCCATTTCCAGTCACTGGTAGGATTTCACAATACCCGCCACCTCACCTATCTGTCAATGGTACATCCTATGCAGGGTGTTGTCTTATTATGCCACTTTGTCCACTTGATTTTCCTTCCATGTTTACAGCTGCGTTAGGCATTTTTTTAGAGTGGCATCATTGATGTAGTCTTGGATGCTCCAGGGTTTGTCTAGGACAGTAGCTTTTGCCCATCCTAGCTGGTGTACAGTCTCTCGGTATGGACTTAGTGTAGAAACCTCTGTATATTGTGAGGAATTTCTGGGTCTCTACAATGGAAGCTTCCATGACTTCCTTTGGCCAACTCATGGTACAGCAGGGGTATTACAGCACCCTTATCCCTGGCAGGGCATTAATACTGGTGGCATGGATTTTGTTTTTTCCATTGAGCATGGCTCTTCAAGACCTGTCTTATCCTTTGCTGGCATTTGGATTTGGCTGTTTTTGACTCCTTATTGTGGGATACCAATATACTTGTAACAGATCTGTATGTTTCCTATATATCCCACTGATAGTTCCACATCATCTAAGTATCTTTCCTCTCTGGACTATAACTGGACACACTTCTCCAATCCAAAGGACATCCCAATGTCATTATAGATCTGTGTCAAGTGGATAAGCAAGAAGATAGCTCAGCTTACAGTTTGAGTCATCTATTTAGAGGTGACACATAGTAGTTCCACTCTTGAACTTATATCCATTTTTAGTTCTTATAATTATCTGGATGAGGGGGTTCAAGCCTATGCAGAACAGTAGCAAGGATGCTGCATCAGTTTGGCATATATTGCACTTGATGGAAGTATTGTTTTCCATAGTCCCACTGAGTTCTTGAGGAACTTCTTAGTGACTTGTTGACTTTGTATAGCACCAAGCATTCACAATTGCATTGAATTGAGAGGGGGGGAGAGGGAGAGGGGGGAATCAACACTTTTTATTATCTAGGTATCTGAATATCAAGCAGAGCTGAAAAAGAGGCTGCATTCACACTATCCAGTCAATGTTAAACAATGTTTAAAAACCACTGATTTCAAACATCACATTCCTTAGAATCTGAAGGTTTGGCAGGATCATATCCTGAAGGAATAGGGGAGAAACAAGATTAAAAACAAAACAAAAGCAAAGCATTCATCCAATGTGAAATCAACCAAGCACTTGGATTATTTTTAAAGAAAGTAATGCATACAGCAATACAACATTTACATTCTTTACAAATAATTACAAGAAAAGCTTGCAAATAAGAACCCTTAGAAATGGATTACACTCCCAGAAGATACATAAAAACTCCAGTCTAATGAAATTCATTTTCCTAATATAAATTGCCCTATAGAAAATAAACAAATCGAATGAGAGGCAGCAGCTGTGACTCAAAATTACCAGTGAACACCAAAAATTACCCAAAATAGTAATTAGAGAAAGAAAGGCAGTAACAGAGCAGACAACACTGCTTGTTATGCTAATATGACCATCAGATGGTAAGGGAAAGTCAGACTCCTTAAGCAAACATGATTAAAACTAGAGCTGAGCCAAAGGGGTGGTGGAAAATGCTTTACACGAAAACCATCATTAGCTGTGAAAAGCAACTCCATTTGGGCAAATTCTCAAGGCAATATAAGACAAAGAATTAAAACATTCAACCATAGCAAGCAATGGTAGAAAATATTACTCTTGGTCTGAATTAGCTTTATAATGTTAGCATGCAACCACCAAATCTAGGGTGGAATTACAACATTAGCACATTGACTATGATTCCCCAAGCTGATTAGTCAGCAGGGATCAATGATCTTGGTAGGAGTTGCCCTTAAAGAACATTTAGAACCTACAGATGGTATATAATATGGTGTCCCAGGAAATGATGGGTGTGTACCAATGTACTCAGGAAATCCATTGCTTTGGAAGCTGTGTTGATTGCCAATTAGATTCATGTGTGGTTGAAGGTACTAACTGTTATCTTTAGGCCTTAAATGGTTTCAGATCTGATTACCTGAGTGACTCTTTTTGTCAAGCCAAATCATGACCCTGGAGCAGGGTTGTCAAACTCCCAGCCTGTGGGTCGGATGCGTCACACACTGGCCACACTCACACTCAGTTTAGTGAAGGGGAAAAAGTCCTGATAATTCACATGACGCCACTGTGACGCCGTGAGTTTGACACCCCTGCCCTAGAGAATTGCCATCTGATGGGAACTTGGAAGCAGCATTTTCAGTAGGTTCCCCCACTCTGATTTTTTCCCCCAAGTAAATATTCCCCTCTTGGACTATCTTCTATCATGTACAAGAAGGTTGTGTATTAAAATTGAAGGAGGGTTGCCAGGCACATAGTTTGCACATTTTTTTTAAAGAAAAAGTCATTACATATTTTGGGGGGTTCGTTATTTTATATGCCAATGTATTAGCTACCTAGACCCATTGGGAATGGGTGGCATAAAAGTGAGTGAGTGCCTGGGTTTGAGGAGGCACAGAGGTTTTATTGATTGACCAATCTAGTATGCAGCTGCCCCAGTGCCTACTTGCCCTTGCTGATCATGGAGTTAAAATTTACTTGAATGTTTAGTTAAACCCATTACTTGAAAGCTTGAAATGATGCTTGCCATGTTTGGGAAGTATTGGCAAGTATTCAAAGCTATTTAACATTTATGAGTTTGGTAGTATCAGCAGTGATTTTTGATTCTACGGGCTTGGTATTTGGCACAGGCTAGTAAAATATTCCAGTTTTGTTCAGACTGATAGGTAAAAATGCTGAAAATTTATTCAGCAACAATGGTAGATAACTGTCTTTATGCACCAGGAGCAGGGACAGGTTTCAAACCTGTGGCTACCGGTTCACTCGTGGGCATGCACCCACTCACGTGCATGACACTTCTGCACATGCGCAGAAGCATCTGGGTAGGTGGGAGGAGCCTCCCATCACTGCCACTACCGGTTCGCCCTAACCAGGGTGAACCGGTAACAACTCACCACTGACCAGGAACACACAGTCATCAACAAAGAGGGTTTTGTGAATGACTGTATGGAGACACTTGAAGTGTGGCAATGGTCAAAGAGAGACCCATTTTATCACACCCGATGTACACTGTCTCCTACAGACCCTGGAAAGCATGTGACAAGGTACCAGCTAAAAGCAAATGGAATAATATTAGACTACTAGGGTTAATGTTGACACTCTTATTTTTACTACAAATAATTCAGATGTCATTTATCGCATTTAAATATAGCATGCTTTTGTGAACTGTTTGCAAGAATCTACTTTATATTTGACTGATATTTGTATTTCAACAATCTCTTTCATGAGCTATTTCAAATACAGCATAACTGTGGAAAATGGTAAATGTGAAAGAAATGGTAAATATACTTATTTTATGTTTATAAATATATTTATATTATAATTTAATAGTCCCAAGGGGAAGTTCTCTACCAGCCTTCCAGAAAGATCTTTGTCTTTATTTTCATTGATGTATTTCCACTGTTTGTTCTGACATTCAGTTTGTTTTCTTCTGTTTCTTCACATTCATCCCTAACAATTTCTTTCATTGCATAGTGTGATTCTTTTCTGACTTCTGATTCTCCCAATAAAGTTCAGAACCTCAAAGCAAATTCTAACATTCAGTTTGTAAATCATGTATATATGCTGAAGATTATATTGTAAGAAATTTGTTAGCTTTGGTTTTCTGCCTTAGCTTGACTTGGAACTTGTATATGAGCGATTTGTGATCTGTTGCCAGTCAGCCTCTGGCCTTGTCTTTGTTGCTATAACTGAGCTATAACACCTCATTGTAAAAATAATATAATTAATGTCTTTGTACTCCATCTGGACAAGTTCACGTATATAGGTGTCATTTTATTATCTACCATGAAGAAATTATTGGATTGTCAGAAACTGGTTCATTTCTATTTTCAGTGCCATACAATCAGTAAGGGTTTCCTTCTTACTATTTCCAATATTGGCATTCTGATTTCTAACAACAAACAGCATATCTTGCTTGTATGTTATCAAACTTAATCATAAATTCATCAGCCTCCTTTTATTTGTCATAGGATATTGGAGTATAAACTTGGATAACCATTATATTAAAAAGTTTCCAGTATTATTCAGTCATTGACTGCATTGTACCCAAGTCTTGTTGATGTTATATCCCTTGTTACTATGAAAATAGTATTTTCCTTCTTTGTTTTCATCTCCTGAGTAACAAACAAAATATTTTGGCTGAAAGTGTCCAATTCCATTCACTTTCAGTTTCCTGAAGCTTAAAATGTCCATGTGAAGTTGATTAATTTCTCCCTTTATTATATTGACATTTCTCATGCTACTTATGATCCATGTTATACTTTAATTTCATTTTTGCAACTATGATTCTATGAATCTTTTTTCCTACATTGTGACATTGTCCTTATGTAAAGTAAAGGTAAAGGTTCCCCTGACACATATATGTTAGTCGTTCCCAACTCTAGAGGCGGTGCTCATCTCCATTTCAAAGCCGAAGAGCCAGCACTGTCCGAAAACGTCTCCGTGGTCATGTGGCCAGCATGATTAAGTGCCAAAGGCACACGGAACGCTGTTACTTCCCACCAAAGGTGGTCCCTATTTTTCTACTTGCATTTTTTATGTGCTTTCGAACTGCTAGGTTGGCAGAAGTTGGGACAAATAACAGGAGCTCACTCCATTACACAGCACTAGGGATTCAAATTGCTGACCTGTCGATCAACAAGCTCAGTGTCTTAGCCACTGAGCCACCATGGCCCTCTGGCCTCATGTAGTTACATTCAATATACTCTTGTTGTACATTCTCAGAATCCTTCATTTGTCCCTCCCAGGAAATCCCTTTTGCTATGATGAAGCAGCATGAGAGGACAGCATGATAAATGTACCATCTACCAATTAGTCATATTTTGAAAATGGAACCCAAATACCGTGCTTCCCTATCATTCACTGCCTTTCTATATAAAACACAATTGCTCTGAACTGTTATGAATTGTAGAAAGTTTGTATAGATTGATGTACAAAAAGGACAAATTTTATATTATGATGTCACAATACTGTATCAGTGAGATGAATGGCATAACAATTTAATAAATAAATAAATGCACATTATGATATTTGCCTCCTGTTGTCTTCTCATGGACATTGATGAATAGAAGATGAGGAAATGTTATGATATTTGATGCAAGACAGGTTTATGTGTTTCTATGGATAGAAGTGGGCATAGATATCTGATGAAAATAGATTGATCCATAAGGAAGGGAGTTAATCAGCTGAAAACATTTTTTTTTCCAAGTTATAGTGTGTGTGATACAGATGGTCTTGGCAAAACAAGATCAAGGCCCAGGAAGGATTTATACAGTGTCCTATGGAAGTCATCATAAACTTTTCCCAGGTGGGGAAAGTCACTCTGATCATGATATAAGAAGGATTGGACCTGCTAGTTTAATTCTTTGTTAGCTTCAACTCATCCTGAACTTAAGTATTTTTACCATTAGCAATACAATGCTGCTAAAATCACTTTTCCAAAATGATCTTCCTTTCACCTCCCATATGGTTTGTTTTCAAAACAGATTTCTAGTTTTCTAAGTTAATCTTTTTTGAGCAGCCATTCTGGCTTCCTACACAGTCTTTCATTTTGCCTTCTTACTGAAATGCTTTGAGCATTTCTCCCTGCCATGGGAGATGGTAGGAATGCACAACAGTGGTGGTATCCAGCTGGTTCAAACCGGTTCAGGCGAATTGGTAGCGGAGATTGTGGGTGGGCCTGCCCACCCACCCCAGTGCTATGCTGTCCTATTTAGCCACATATTTTAGGCTGGAAGCATGTGCAGAAGGCATGCGTGAGAGCAAAAAACATGTGTGGAAGGCGTGTGCGTGCATGAAGCGAGTGTGCACGTGTGGGGCAAACCGGTGGTAAAAATATGTGAACCCCACCTCTGATATACAACCATCTTGAACTCCTTTTCCTACCAGCTTCTTCTGTCATGGAATTTTATTTATTATTACTCTGAGAATATTGAAAATTATTTCTTTGATATTTGAAATTATTTTTTAACTACAGTCTACATTAGCCTCCTTGAAAATTTTCAGCATCATATAACCAGTTTCTCAATTTTATTGCTACCCCCTCTGTGTCACAAATTCATAAACAATGTCATTGCCCTCTAGAGTCAACTTACCGTTGTGACTAGAAGGTTGACTTTTTCAAGCTATATTCTGCAGTTGGTCACCACCTGTTGACCCTACTGTAAAAGTGTTTATTTTATATCTCTAATAGTTTAAATGCAAGCTTATCATAACATATACCAATAAGCAGGCACCAAAACTGCTTGCTGATTGTAATTCTTACTTTCATTGAATTCTAGTGAGCCTCTCTCTACAGTTTCCATGGTAATGGCTACTTAATAGCCTGTGGAGTGTTGAGCCTTGCTACATTCAGTGTTTCTTTTTTAAATCTGGTTATGCATTTTCTGTACATTAATAGGGGCAGTCTCCCCTAACTCCATGTCCAGATTTGTTCTTATTGGAAAATCATTCATATAATTCCCTCATTCATTGCTATATTAGTCTCTTTTCATTTAGGGCCATTTCACACCTTACATTCCCAAAGCACCTTTCACTTCAATTTTTCAGGGCTATTAGGCTCTAAGGACTGTAATTTTCTGGTCCTCCCCTTAAATCTCTTTTAAAACATTTGCTGTTACATTGACTATCTTATTATCTCCTGGTGAGGAGGTTGACTTAGTGACAAGTTGCATACTTTTGCTAAAAGAGAGATACAAATTCCTTCTTTATCATTTCAGTTTTATGTATATACTTTATAGAAAACCCAAAACTGGTATAAAAGAGAAAGGGCTTTAATCTTAACCACCCCAGAAAGTTGTTTCATTCCCTATTCTGGCACTGTCTATGGTGCACTATAAAATAAGGCTAAATCAGTCTGAAATCGAAAAACGGTTGAAGGGTCCATCTCATTTTTCTTCAGTCTCATTACAATCCTGGTAGCATGTTCCTCCTCTGTTTCCAGTAAGAAAAGTTCTGATAGGATCATAGGTGAAAAGAAATCAAACTGGAAAGTGATCTTAAGAATGAGTTACTGTATCTTTTATTAATTGCAAATCAAAGTATGGTCTCAATGTTAGCTTCATACAAAGACATTATGTTCTTCAACTACCAACATAATTTGCATGTTAAAATAAACTTTGTTATCCCAAATCCCAATACTTATTTTATCCATTAGCATTTAAAGTTAGATTTTAGAAACATATAACTTGAGACTTCTAAGTATCATTTAAAAAACAATGCATCTGGATTTTTTCCCCATTGGTCGGGTTTTATGATTGGCTACAGATTTCCAGTGTCTGCTATTTATCTACATTTTCTAAATAAAAATCTGCATAATTTTGGCCCAGTTTTTCCCAGTAAGTATTTTGTTCTTTATTATGTTATAATTTCAAATTCGTTTATAAATAGATAGATATAATAATGTATTGGATTAATAAAAATATTTTTTAAAAGATCTGTAAAATTGTCATAAATATAACAATCCAACATTTTGACTAAATTACTTAAAGTTCTGTTCCTTGCCCTATTAAGTATAAATACTACATACATTCGTACATACATATGTCGTTACTGTAAATAGTTAATAAATGTTGGCAACCCACATACATTAGCAATTTACTGCTACAAATTAATATGCATTTATCTTTTTATAATTCAGGAGAATTATAATAATTCTTTTGGCCATCCCCCTATATCATAGCTTCATCGGATCTCAGTTTAGAGGAAAGAGGGGAAATTGGAATCTGAACCATTTTACAGGGAGGGCGCAGTCCCCTCCAAATGAGTGGAGAGTCCAGGGGCTGAGGACAAGGCAGTCCCAATGCCATTGGGCAGTGTGGGGGGGATGGCTGACTGGACAGAGAGCCACCTGATGGAGCCATCTGCAAAGGGCCAGCAGAGATAATAGGTTCCAGACCACCTCTGACAAGGGACAGCTGCCTCTCCTACTCAATCCATGGGTGAAGTGAGCAGAGTGGAGGGAGGCAGAGGCCCAGAGAAGATCAGCAAGGCTGCTTGCAAGGAAGCATCCCCGCCTCTCCTCACAAAGAACAGCTGGGAAGGGTGATTTAATCAGATGCTGGAGAAGATGTGTTTATTGGGAACACCTGCTGGTTTTGATGGCTTCCTGGATCCTGTTTCTTGAATTTTTGCTGTGTTTATGGACTACAAACCTTAGACTTTGCTTGTGGACTTTGAAATTGCCTCTTGGACTCTGCTTTGGAACTCTGGACTTGTGGGTATTATTATTTCCCTCTTTGCCTCATGGGTCAACTAGGTTGTGGAGCTGGGGAATCTAGACTGAGGGAAAACTGAGAGCTGGAGTGGAGCTTCACTTGGACCTTTGGTGGGTCATTTGACACGGTGAACAATAAACAGAACCTACTTAACCTCCGCCTTGCCAGCATGACTTTGGTCAGAACACCCAATGTATCAAAACTTCCCATTTTTTGATAGCTTGAAATATTTAAAATACTATTATTCTAAGTTCAGGTTAACGATCCTGTTAAATTTTGATTCACAATGTGGTATTAATAAGAGGAATTAATGTTTCTGAATCAGACTACAATTAAATGTTGTATTTAAAGATTTACATTAACTAAGATAGTCTTCCCAGCTAATATTTAATTTCATTGAATTCTTTCAACTTCTTAGAAAATGAACTTGTTGCTTAGGAACTACTAAGATGTGTGAAACTGAGAAGACCAATAAGTTCAGGACCAAATAATTTTGATAAGGGACTTTTAGACGTTTTCAGTCTGCAGAGCTCATTAATACATTTTTTATCAGAACCCATAATCAAGAGGCAAAGTTCTAGGGATAAAAATCTTGATGCATTCAAGTAGATTTTTTTTTTTTGGTGGGAGAAGCTTATTTTTCATGGACCTCCATCAAGTTCTTGCAGAACCTTGCAGTTCCACAAGGCAGAGTTTGAAAAGGTTTGGTGGAATAATGAATGTTTAATTTGGATTAATTGCCAGGAAGAATTCTGCATTACATTTTAGTTTTAAAATTTCTAACATTTAACATCTTTTGAAGTAAGATGGGGGAAGTAGCATCTGCAGTCTTGCTACTTGCTCCAGAGTCCTCTGCAGTTGCAATCTTACCATTTTCTCAACAACAAGGTTTTCTAAAAAGGGTGAGGTTGGAGACAGATCAAAATGCCCACCCCTGTTGGGCCCAACAGTGTTTGTGGATATCATAATTTTATGATTCTATTAAAAAAATGGCCTTGATGGAGATTGTTGTTTGTTAAAAAGAGAGTATAGTTTTCTTTTTTCTACTTAATCAGTTGAAAACAAAGTGACTTTTGCTAGTCAAAAGACTAATTTAATGTGGCATTTAGTTGTTTAGATAAACAGCAATGCCATGTGCAGGTCAATCAAAAGCAATAAGTGAGATCCAATCTGAAACAATTGGTTAGACTGGAGCAGATCAAAGTCAATCCCTTCAAAGCAGATGTTGATTTAAACAGGGGAACACTAGAAATTGTATATCTGTTTGTGGTGGAATGCATGCATTGCTCTATTAAACAATTGAGGGCAGGGTGGTATAATAGTTAAGATGTTGGACCAGGTATTGGAAGGCAAATTCAAGATCCTTCTCAGAGTTATTGTTATGAGAATAAAATGAAGAGAGATCCCTTCATAAGCTACTGGAGTAAAAGTGGGATATACAATAAATAGAACTAGCACTTAGACTTATACACCACTTCATAATGTTTTATAGCCCTCTCTAAGCAGTTTACAGAGTCAGGATATTGCCCCCAGCTATCTGGATCTTCATTTTACTGACCTTGAAAGGCTGTAACGCTGAGTCAACCTTGTGCCAGTTGGGACTGAACTCCTGGCCATTAGCAGAATTAGCCGGTAATACTGTATTATTCTAACCACTGCACCAACACGGCTCTTATCGCTTTTTAAAAAATATATATATATAAACACTGAAATCACATGAAGAAATCTTATCTGTCTAGGAATTCCCTCCTCTAAGCATTACTCCTATAAAAATTAAGTCAAAAATTAAGTGCATTTTAAAGTTGGGGGACAGCTACATTTATAAGACCCTTCTGGGAAGGCTGTTTGGTCTCTCAATCTCAAGAAATAAAGGCATCTTTTGAAGCACAGAGTATTCTGTGATAAAGTTGTTAGGACTTCCTCTTTGAAACAAATTATATCAATATTCTTCTGAGAACAAATGAAACTTCCAGTGTTAAAAGAGTTGCCAAGTCTATACTTCTTATAATTCCCATCCAGTATCTGGAAGGCAAAACTGCCAAAGAAAAACCATACACAGATAGTATTATTGAGTCCAAAATTTCTGTTGCTAAATGAGACTTTGTTAAGTGATTTTTGCTTCATTTTATGACTTTTCTTGCCACATTTCTTAAGTAAATCACTGCATTTCTTCACTTAGTAACGATTGTTAAGTGCTCCAAAGGTGCTTTTTCAAGAAGCAACTGGATTTTCTGGTTCTTCTTTGAAGATGTTTCATTTCTTATCCAAGAAGCTTCTTCAGCTCTGATTGGATGGTGGGGAATGGAAGGATTTATACTCCTTGCAAACAGCTGGACATTTGCATTATTTTAGTGAGTCATTAAGGTCACCTGGAGATTTATCTGTGTCATCAGGGTCACCTGAGTGGTGCAAATGGGTGTGGAGCCTTCTTGGAACTGTTGAAAGGACTGTGTTGTAGATTGGAGATAGATGATGTTGCATCTCTGCCCCTCTGTTGAGAGAGGCCTGTTTAATTTTGACATAGATGGCCTCTTTGACCCCTCTTTCTTCTCTATCCAAAATGTGGACTTTGCTGTCTTCAAATGAGTGGCCTGTGCTTTTTAAATGCAGATGGACTGCTGAATTTAGTCCTGATGTATTTGTTCCCCTATGTTGTGCCATGCACTTATGAAGTGGTTGTTTTGTTTCCCCAATGTACAGATCTGCAGATGGCTTGCTGTATTGTACTGCATTTACCATGTTGCTCAGTTTATGTCTGGTGTTTTATCTTTGGAATGGACAAGCTTCTGCCTTAGAGTAATCTTGGGTTTGAAGTGTGGACATATGTTACATTGGCTGAAGATCCTCCTGTACTTTTCCAATATGCCTGTAACGTACGGAATGACAATGTTGCTTCGTTTATTGTTTTCTTCATTATCTGTTGTGGAGGAGCTCCTGTAGGGTCTTTTTTGAGATTTGATGAAGGCCCACTTGGTAAAGTGAATCTGGCTTCCCTGTTGACTTTGCTTGTCAGAAGGTCGCAAAAGGTGATCACTTGACCCCAGGACACTGCAACACTCATAAATATGAGTCAAATACCAAGCATATGAATTTTGATCATATGACCATGGGCACGCTGCAATGGTCATAATTGTGAAAAAAGGTCATAAGTCACTTTTTCAGTGCCATTGTAACTTTGAACAGTCACTAAATGAACCCTTGTAAATTGAGGAATACCTATACACCATTATGAGTGTTACCGAGAAGATAGTCCCCTTGAATTGTGCCAAGTTTTGCATTTAACTTTGGGAATAATTTTGTTGCAAGTTTTATACATCTTATATTACAAGCTAATTGAAAGCATTGGTTTAATAGGTGGTTATGGAAAATGATTTGTTGGTGTTCTACATAGAAACCACAATATTTACTAGCAATGGAGGCTGTAGTTAGGAAAATTAAATGAGCTAAATGTCCTCGTGCATTAACAAATATTCATCACTGTCTTGTATGCTTTCCAAATGTTTTAGAGTATAACTTTCTCTTTTTCCAGATGATATGACAATGATTCCGGTGGATGTTTGAAGACTAAGACTAAGTTCTATAAACATTAGGCTGAAGAATGTAATAAGAGCTATGTTTCAAGGTTGCCTCTGATTATTCCTAATTAATGAAGAACTAAAGAATCTGGCCTTTGTTTCAAAATGTGATCTAGTTTGTGGCCTTTCCCACAATTTTTCTCCCTTTTTACACCAGAAGCAGAAATATTCAATAGTCATGGAGGTATATCGTTCATTAAAACCATACTGGTTTAAAAATAGCCAGAAGGGTAGACTCTATTGATTAAATGTTTTGAAAGAAACATTTAATTTCTTATTTTTATTGATTCCAGAGTAATATATGAGTGATACTATTGATACATGCATGCTGCCTCTAAGCAGTAATTACTCTACGTTACTCATTGAAAGGGTGTTTTTAAGCAGATATATGGAATCCAAACTAATAAAAATGACTTTCAGTGATATACCTAACAACTTTCTCAATAACATTTTGAAACAATCTTAAACAATTAAACACCATTTGTTTAATCAACAGTATACCCCCTTCTGACGGCTGTATTTATGTATGTGTTTGTTTATTTAACTTAATTAATTTAGAAGGTTTATGTGGCCACCCATCTTAAGAAATATAACTCTGGGCATCTCACAATAGCAATAAAAACCAAAAACAGTAAAAAAAAAAAAAGTAAAAACCTGGTGCCTCAGCCAACCTCCTCCAAGTCATCCAAGAAAACTATCCCCAGGATCCAACTTCATTCAGTCCGGCAAAGGTTTTGAAGGTTTGCATTTAAGAATACTAAGATGATGGAGGCTGCCAGAACTCAGGAACAGAGGGTTAATGAAGGTTCCACAGGGAAGAAGTTGTCAATGGAAAAGGTCACACTAGATGGCAACATTTTAGGGAAGGGTTCTAGAGCAGTGGTACCCAACCTTACCAGGGACCAGTTCCATAAAGAGAGGTTTTTCCACGGACTGGAGGGGATGTAGTTTCACATGCTGCCTGCATTCTACAGATGGGGCTTCACTTATCTGCGTGGTACATTTTCTGGCATGCCATGGACCGATACCAATCCATGCACTGGGGGCTGGAGACCCCTATTCTGGAGTGTGCCTACACTATCGAATCTGATGGAATTAACAGATATCTTCTGGAGAGATGGTTCCACAAATAATATGCCCTATGCCATCTAGGGCTTAAAGGTGGAAAACAGTGCTTTGATTTTCATCCAGGAGGAGATTGGGAGCAATTGCAGCTCACATAACAGCATGTGAAATGATCCTGGAAGCAGCAGCAGCAGCAACAACAACAAAACCACCAATCTTTGATGAAAAATAACAAAAAAGAAAAGAAGAAGGGAAAAAAATTGAGTCAACTATTCATAAGATCAAATTCTTTTTTATGCGAATTAACCAGAAAAAGTCATAGAATTAATTTTGATATGAGAGATATTTGATTTCAGCTTTTCATTATTTTCATTATGAGAATAATAATTTCATTATAAAAATAATTATTTTCACAATTATTTCAAGAGCAAAGACACTATTTGGTTTTGCACCATGGACCCATTTACAAATCCAGACTCTGAAATACTACCCATGAAAGATAGTTGGCTTTTATAACTTTATCCGATATTATCCATCTATGCACTGCTTTTTTTAATGAAAAAGAAGCCCATTATCCATTGTTGCCTCCTTTTTTCTCTTCTTCTGATTTTTAGCAGCTAGTGAAGTTTGCATCTTTGCCCAAAAATTACAGAGTCCTCTGGTGCAGAAACCAGATTGAATTTCATTTCTGTATAGAGTAAGAATGATGTGATCAGTAGGCTATATAATGAGCAGTCTCATTCTGCAAGACCTAACCATAACTGAGCCTTGAAGAACAGAATCCAGAGTGTCTGATGCTTTGCTATGACACTGAGAGGATCCTATAGAAGATTGCTAGGCCTCATAAATTGCTAGGCTTTGCAGACGGAATGGGACAACTTGCCACAGCCAACTCACTGTGGCCAACTCCCCACAGCCAATTTACCGCGGCCAACTCAACTCAGTCAACTTGCAAGTGGGACAATTTAACAATTCACTTTAATTATTTAAAATAAATAAAAAATATTTTATTTTATGTCATTCATATTTCATTCTGTCCCTCTTTTTGTATCTTTTCTTTAATGATTCTATTTCACCATTTCTTTGATATTAGTGTAACTCTTGTCTTGCAGTGAGTTGTCCCATGGCAAGTTGGCTGTGATGAGTTGGCCACAGCGAGTTGGCTGTGGCAATTTACCCAAAGCCAGAATATCCCACCACCTGCAAGATAGATCACTTAGGAAAGGGGAAATGTGATTTTAATTCCTTCTTCTTACAAGTTCACTTGTGCTGAAATTGCTGAAGCATAAGGAGGAAACTGCATGTGAATATCTCTGTGCATTTGACCTTGATTCAGCATTTTGTGTCATCCTTAGGGCCAACACATTTTCCCATCCCTCCTCTGGGATTTCAAGAAAAGATATTTCAGCTTGCCTCTCAGTCAGAATCTCTTAAGGATGAAATACCATATAACTTTATTTTTATTATTCCAATATTAAGGGATCTTTTTCTGGCTATGAAAAGCAATTAAGTTACCTACTCCTTGGAAACTAGGGCACTGAGCAAGAAATATTGAACTATTAACTGATCTAAAAGGACAGTAAGTTGAATGAAAGCCAAGAGATCTGTACTTATCTCCCAGCTGTGACTTAATCATATACGTTTGTCCTTCTTGTCACAAAATGGAGACTTTGAAGTTTAAAAAAATGTAAAAGCCTGAAAGCAAAGCTAGAACTTGCACTACTTTATTGCACACTATGGTTTGATGTCGAAGGTGACTTACATTTCTGTCAGTCAAATATGTGAAGTGAAATATAGGTGCCCTGTATCAGGAAAAAACAGAGAAATATCTATGACATCTTTTGCAACTAAAATAATTGCCCATGGCTTGCAGATAGCTTGACTTTAACCTGTGAAGGAACATGAGAAATAGAGAGAGGGAAAGAGAAGAAGAGAGAGAAAGAGAAGGGCAGGCAGGCAGGCAGACAGACAGTCAGGCAGACAACATTTCTCGGGTGAACAAAGACCTTTAGCAATCTCTTGGTCAGTCCCAGGATAAGTTCTGGAGACAAATGATGCAACAAGTTTGCTAAAAGCAAAAAAGGAGACCATACTGGAAAACAGCCTAGAGTGTTTCACTGGAAAAAGACAGATTGAAAATTAATGGTAACTTTGCCAATTTACTAAGATTTTATCTCAGCATCAACTATTTTTTATTTCCTTTTTATCACTTGCTACCTTCTTTTGCCCTTTCTTTTAAAAATAATAATCAGTTAAAAACTCCACATAGTAAAAACTTTACTAGATAAAGTCTAGTGCTAGTTAGTAAATTAGTTTTCTGATCAACTCTCTTAAAATAGAGAACAAATTTGTTTAGATTTCATAACACAAGCTTTAAATGGAATTTTAAAGTTTTCATCATCCATTTCATATCTTATGGTCAAATGCTCTTGTATTCTTAAAAAATATTCTCAATAAGATTAAAACATTAAATTAATATAATGCAATTAATAGTTAATAATAATTTTTCAGTCTTGGATTCATTTAATGCTGAAGATATACAAATCAAGAACTTTTTTTAAAGTGGTATTTTGTTCATACAATAAACTTTCCAAACCAGCTTTCTATTTGATAACAGTAGCAATCTCCATTTATAACAATAAAAACTAATATTCCTGTCTTTGAGGAATGGAGTAATTGGAAACTAATTTCGGCAGTGAATCTTTTACAATCCCATTTTGAACAAGGAATATGAGGAAATAGTTACTCATTATGACCACTATACGGAAGCTGTGCTTATTTACTTTTTGTCATGAAAACAGAAACCTTTGTTAAATTCTCCTCCATACAGTCTAATGGCATCAGATAGTTTTCAAAAACTCCTGGGAATGAAGAAACAGAGCCTTTAAACAGCAGCAACAACAAAATGCTTTCTTTGAATTCCACATCTGTGTTTGTCACTTTCCAAATTGACATTATATGTTAATTAGAGAAAATTCAATAGTAGTTTTTTATATTGTTCAGCCATGGAGAAAATCTTCTCAATATTTAATTTATTTTACAATCAGC
The DNA here is from genome assembly GCF_059756535.1 of Pantherophis guttatus. NCBI lineage: Eukaryota > Metazoa > Chordata > Lepidosauria > Squamata > Colubridae > Pantherophis > Pantherophis guttatus. Next base: position 62,061,926 of record NC_142063.1, read on the forward strand.
TTATTTGCCATCATGCTAAAATATATGATTGCATGTAGCAGATAAAAGTTTTGCTGATCCCATATTTCGCCAAAGGAAACAAATATCAGGTTGGTACACAATATGAAAAGCTGCTTAGAAAGTTGTTGGAAGGCAAAATACATAATTCTGTGCTAGACAGACAAAGAGTACGAGACAACAGCACTTTCATCACCCAGGATGTTTATAGTCCTTTAGTTCTATGTGTTATTCTTCTCTTTAAAAAATGAGTCAGCCAAGCACCTGCAGATCACTGATGTTTTAGAGGTACGACAACTTCCTTCAATTCATAAAACAAATGCTATTTGACTCTATTTATTCAGGAAGTTTGTGGATTTTATTAGTTCTGATTGGATCTTGCAATTTCATTCTGGCTATAATAACTGAATATTTCATATTTCCATATTTGTGTCTAAATAGATTTCTTCAGAGAATCCTTCCTAAAGAAAATTAGTCTTCAGTATTTTTTTTCTTGGCACCAAAGGAAATGTATTCTGAATGTGTTCAGTGACACTTCCTTAATTATTCTTTGTATTGCTTTTGTTAGGCTGAGCTCTGCCATTGAAAATATTGATGTGAGAAAACCTGAATGCAATTTCAGAGCTGTTCTGGACGGCAGCCTTCAATTGTAAGTCTCCCATGCATAAACTGTCTGGAAATGAATCTGCTTTAAGAGATAATTTTCTGGGTTTCAATGTCTTGCTTCATTTTGGCCACTGTGAGGTTGGTCTAGATTGCAGTTAACCTGGTTTTAAAATGGTGGACTCTTACGATTCTTTCTTCCCACATCCATGTTGGGAAAGGAAGAGCCTGTTGCTTCCTTTTCTGTAAGATGTTTTGGAGACCGTCTTACAGTTGTTCTTGCCACTTGGCGTAGAAGGGGAAAAGGAATGAAGGGAAGGCAAGCCATCACTGGAGGTTATAAGAAGAGATTGAACAGCCATTTGTCTGAAATGGTATTGGCTGCAGGACTGTCAAACTGGTGGCCCATGGGCTAGATGGATCACATGCAGCCCACACCGACCCCAGCTCCGCAAAGGCAAAAAATGTCACGATATATCACGATCTGGCCTGTGATGCAATCACATTTGACACCTGTGGTACAGGGTCTTCTGCTTGAGCAGGGGTTTGGAGCAGGCCAAGTTCCCTTCTTATTCTGTTATTCAATGTTTCACCTTTCTCTGCTGAAGCTTACAAAATACAAATAAATGGAAAACATTTAACTGTTCCACTACTGAATCTGAAAGAGGGAAAAATGCAGCCTTTTAAGGCAAGCAGCCTAGCAACTGATAGTAGAGTGTATTTGTAGTTCAGGGTTGAACTGTAGAGTCCTTGGTGGTATCTGGGTTTGGCTGTTTTCTTGCAGATGTTTTATTACCAAGCTAGGTAACATCATCAGTGCACTGATGATGTTATTTAGTTTGGTAATGAAATGTCTACAAGAAAAGACCAGCCAAGGAGTCCACAGTCCAGAAATTCAGTAATAAATAGTCATTAAAGACAGAGCGCAGGGACTAGGGCAGGGGGGCAGTGTCTGCCAGGGTAGAAACCAGCCATTTGGAATGAAAGAATTTGTGAATGAATAAAGTGCAGTAGGTAGATTGGATTGCCTTGTTTATACCAGAGAAGTACTAATTCTTCTTTGGATGCCAAGAAAGAAAGCTCAGTTGGTGATCAACTTCCCAGAAGATTAAGGGAGCAAGCATGGGTGTGGATCCCACATAAACTACTTGAAGAAAGGTTCAGTATTAATAAGTTTATAGTTCCTAGTCAAAGCAAATAGCATTTAGCACTTAGACATATATACAGTGTTTTACAGCCCTCTCTAAGCGGTTTACAGAGTCAGCATATTGCCCCCAACAATCTGGGTCCTCATTTTACCAACATCTGCAGAATGGAAGGCTGAGTCAACTTTGAGCTGGTGAGACTTGAACTGCTGGCAGTCAGCAGAATTAGCCTGCAAAACTGCATTCTAACCACTGTGTCACCACAACTCTTAATCCTTCTGTTTAAACTTCAAATTCATATTCTTTTCTTTAAAAAATCCCAATTACACGGTCACTTTATGCACAAGGCAGATAAATTCCAAATATAGGTACATTCTGGTACCTTATCTTCTAAGACAGTATCCTAAGAGTGAAAACATCATTCTAGTTGAGAACTAATCTATCATAACTGCCTCTTGTAACCACATAGATTTTTTAAAAGTAACATGCTGTCCTTAAGTTTATCTTCAACCAAGTCATTAATAATTATCAAGAAATTGGGAGTGAAAATACAGTTTGTCTTGATGTTAATGCACTATCTTGACCCACACTTGCAGTGATAGAGTTGTTGCCATATCATATAATTTTGCTATATCACTCTGTATTCCAACTGCCTCAAGGTCAGAAGGAAGATACAATAATGAAAAAGTAGAACAAACAATAGCTAATGGATGGAGCATTTTATAAAAAGCTGCAATGGCAATTCCACAAAGAATAAGATAGCAAAGGAATGCAGTTTTTAAACTGAACACTCCTTGACAGATTCAATAATCAGGGGAAAGCCTTAATTGATGACACTTCATTAGCATAATGAGTTGAAGCTGGGAAAAGAGAGTCCCTTATTAATTAATCAAGCAAAGCACGGACTGTTTCAGTCTCCTACACTCTGCCATTTTCTATTAATCAAGAGAATGTGTATAAAACTCATTTGAATTCACTGTGTGTTGAATATCAGTCTGGGGGAAAATTGTTGGCAATGAAGTATGCTCAACTGAACCCACTTACGTAGAAACCATGCACGTCAGCCATTCACATCCAGGAACCTAAATTACCATCACACAGGGCATCATGATAATATTTCAAGAAGTCTGGCTCTCAATAGCTTCAGGAAGGCAAACAGAAATGACTTCACTTTCATCTTCAAATCTGTTACCTTGCTGGAGGTGATTTCTCCTATCAAATTGGACAGAGTGCAAGAGGGAGATTGAGAAGGCATTTGCCATTCGATGTCAGAATAACCTTTTAATGGCTATGACATTGTTTTGCTAAAAGTCACGTTGCTGGCTAAACTCATATTTAAGCATTATTAAGGCAAAGATAAAGTCTGCACCGGCTGTCCTTTGAAAGAGGAGCTCTAAATCTAAACCTGCAAAGAAAATCTCTTTTTTTAGAATAAACCGATTTCTCAGTGAATTTCTGTATCCAGATACAGATACAACTTGTCACGAAGAAAGATGCCCCAACTTTTCCAAATTCCCTTTCATTTAACTGTATTTACAAAATCTTTAGCTGTTGTCAACAGGCAGGAGGGAGATGAAGCAGATGTGAGTTATGCATTTCCTCTTGCAAGCTTGTGATAGTACTTTTTTCATATTATTTCATATATGGAATTGTATTTTCTTTGTTTAGGAACACAAATGCTAAAGAAAAACGCTTCGTACCTAAAACCAGTCCGTTGCTGGGTATTTTCAGAATGTATTTTTATGCATATGATATGGATAAGGAGCTAACCAATTCCATTCTCCCTCTTATGTACACAGGGATTCATTAAACAGATAGTAAATGGCTGCAGTGTGTAAGGTGTGTGAAAACAGCTGCAATGCATATTGCTTGACATTGAGAGGAGTCGCAATTATCAAGTCCAAAGATCACTATGGCAACTCACCTAGCTGCTGCCACAGCAATCACATTCTGTAAGAATCAATTTAAAGTAGAGATGTCAGTGAACTTTATAATACTTGGCTCAGAGTATGGACAATCAGAACTTATAATAATGCTGGCCATAAAAATTCAGGTTCCATTTTCTTTTTTGACTCCGATTTTAATCCAGGCCAGAGAGAAAAGCTTCCCTCTTCTTCTTCTCTTTTTTTTCACTTTCCATGTCATCTCCCTCCCTTATTACTATTCCTACTTCATCTGCTCCTTCTCTGAGATCAGTAGCAGAGAACTACAGTAATAATTCTCTCTTACTTTCTTTTCTTCCTCACCCTTGCTATCTTCTTTTTTTTTTCTGTGTCTCCTTTCCATTCTTCCTGTTGTTATTTTACTGGATTTGCTGAGGAAATTGGGTGATAAACTGGGGTGGGGACAGACAGTAAGGAGAAAAAGTAGGAGAAGCTAGAAGAAGAGGGAAAGAAAAGCATATTTCCTTTATGCTACAGAAGCCATCACAGAAACTGGGGAGAAAAGAAGGAAAGGAAAATATGTGGCCATTCAAGAATCAAAGATTTGGTAGGATCACAGGTATTTCAGTTATGACTAAATTTTAAAAAGCAAATGATAGAAGCTACTATCTTTTTTCAGTGTCTAACTTTTGTTGTTAATGCAATAATCATAAATATACCTATTTATTTTATTTCTATAAAGCAGAGGTTTCCAAATTTGAGAACTTTGAGACTTGTGGACTTCAACTCCCTGAATTCTTCAGCCAGCAAACAACAACATACATTTTGCTGAAAGTTGTAAATATAGACTGAACCTGGTAAATATATACCTTGAGTAATGCAATATTTTAAAAAATCATGGATTTTATGATATTTTGCTTATGTTTATTCTAATGTATTGTTCTAAACAACATTGCTTCTACAATCATTTTCTGATTACCATGGGTATGATGAGATAAGTTTACAATGCAGGATACCCTTTCCGTGAGATTTCTGTAGAATTGGGTGAAGCTATCCTTAAAAAAATAGATCTTAACTTCAGTTTAAATTATCAATTGTTTCATTAGTGGGATGCAGGGAATGTAATAATCAACCAATTTGGTAACAATAAAAAAGGACTTATAACTTCAAGGAGACTGCCAACTTTGTTATTGGCATTTGAAACTGTTAATATTGACTGTTCAAGCAATAAAAGCCCAGGAACAGAGAAGCTGGAAAAATACTGACATTTTTGTACACTTTATATTTCATTTTATGCCTGAGCAAGAGCCTTCAAATTAACTTTGAATTTCTTTTCAGTGAAATTTGATGGTTATCTAAAGATGCAGTTAAAGCTAAACTTTCCTAAACAATTCCAGTGGTCTTATTGAAACTTTTTATACTGGACATAGTACTTTGAGATTCACTGTAAGTTTCCCTTTAGATAAAACTTATGAACAACTCCATTCAGGATAAATCCATACTGAAAACTGAAATTCAATTTTGGTAGAATAGTTACTGCTGTAACTGAGCCGTAGTGGCACAGTGGTTAGAATGCAATATTGCAGGCTAATTCTGCCAACTGTCAGCAGTTCAATCCTGACCAGCTCAAGGTTGACTCAGCCTTCCATCCTTCTGAGGTTGCTAAATGAGGACCCAGATTGTTGGGGACAATATGCTGACTCTGTAAACCACTTAGAGAGGGCTGTAAAACACTATGAAGCAGTATATAAGTCTAAGTGCTATTGGTATTGTAAATGTATTCTTTCTTTTTTTATATATGTAGAACATGCTGTACTCAAGGCATGTGTAGAATAGAAATATCCCTAGAGAAATGTCTCCTCCATTTTAAAAAGTTATTCTTTTGTTGACATTTTCTGTCACATTAAATTAAATATGCCTGCCTAGTATGTTGAAAGATACATTTACCTTCAGAAATGTTCAGCATATTGTTAATGATCTCACACTCACCAGCAGGAAAAACCTGTTTCAATTATCAATTTATTTACATCCATTCTAAAATAAATGAAGGTTGATGCTAATAGAGAAAATGGAAAATGATCATGTACAATTCACATTACTACTGTCATGTCTGAGTCAAATAACTCACAGAGAAATGTTTGAGATCATGAATTCATTCAACTTCTGTACTATTAAAATAATAGAGCTGTCCTTAAAAGTAGTCCAGAGGTTTCACTGCTGGGACAAAATGCTTTCTGCTCAGTTATTGAGCAAATTGCAATGCCGGAGTCATATTATACTACGTATATTTGCACTGGCTACCCAGTTACCTTCAAGCCCACTTTGATGTTTGTTCTTAACTTAGAAGTTCCTAAGCCTAAAGCATTTGCTGAAATATCTCTCCTGATATATATCAGCCTGGCCTGCTAACATTTGGGAAGCAGGGATAATAGTGCTGAGTCCCATTTACACAATAAAGGTTCTTCTCAGTTTTGCACTTCCTTTAATATGTACCTCCATCCTTTAGAAGTGTATCTGTTATCTTCAATATTGCAGTATTGACCATTTTTTTTAAAAAAAAAAAACATCCTTTTACCAATTTGTTATCATAGGTCTTACCTTATTTTTGATATATATTTTTTTAATGATGGGTCTTATCTAAAAATAACAACCATGGTTATAATATCAAAATAGCTAGCAGTAATAGCACATCATTTAGAGGGAAGGGAGTTGGAAAGGAGACTGAGAATAGCTGCCATAATCATCACCACTACTTCAAAAGTGGTGTCAGCAGGACTGGCTGGCATGTCAGGTGCTACTAATCCCAACATCATTTGTAACAGGCAATGAAATCATTGCTGGCAGAATGCCTATTGGCTTTCTGCCTCTCCTGGGTTGGCAGTAGAGAGAGCAGTGGTAGCTATTTGTAGTAGAAATCAATCAAGAAATGCCATTAAAGGCAATGATTCTGGCTTGATTCATATGATATTTAGCAGAAAATATCTCTCTCTCTCTCTCTCTCTCTCTCCCTCCCTCCCTCCCTCCTTCCCTCCCTCCCTCCCTCCCTCCCTCTCTCTCTCTCTCTCTCTCTCCCCTCTCTCTCCCCTCTCTCTCCCTCCCTCCCTCTCTCATCGGAAATCAGGACTAGAACCTAATCCTGGGCAAAGCCAGTTTGGTTACAAACTGCCTGCTTCACAATAAGGAGTTGCAAATCCAAATGTATACAAACCATAGTTGTATCCCTTTACAGAAAGTGTCACCCAGAGTCAATGTTGAAATCAGGATCAACTGAGATGACTTACCCCAAAAATCATCCAAAAAATCTTCTTGGGATTTAATTTGAGGTTAGTTAGATCCCTCCAACCTTCAAATAACTTTGAGAACATTCCTTGTTCAAAGTCTGGTCCAGCTGGGGGCAGCAATGTCCAATTGAATATCATCAGTGTGCTTCATCATAAACCAATATATGCTTCCTGGTGGTTTTATGTAGAAGTTATTTATTTATTTATATTTATTTATTTGTCAAGAACGTATTAGGTAATAAGTAGAAACATGGATTGGATACATAAAATAGATACAAATAGAGGAAACATTAGGACAGGGACGGTAGGCACGCTGGTGCTCTTATGCATGCCCCTTACAGACCTCTTAGGAATGGGGTGAGGTCAGACAGTGTTAGGTTAAAATTTAGGGGGTTTTGGGGTGAAACCACAGAGTCAGGTAGTGTATTCCAGGCATTAACAACTCTGTTGCTGAAGTCATATTTTCTGCAATCGAGTTTGGAGCGGATCACTTTAAATTTGTATCTATTGTGTGCTTGTGTATTGTTGTGGTTGAAGCTGAAGTAGTCATTGACAGGTAGGATATTGTAGCAAATAATTTTATGAGCTACACTTAGGTCATACCAAAGGCGGCGTAGTTCTAAGTTTTCTAAGCCCAGAATTTCAAGTCTGGTGTCATAAGGTATTTTGGTGCGAGCAGAGGAGTGGAGGACTCTTCTTGTGAAATATTTCTGGACACATTCAATTGTATTAATGTCCATTATGTAGTGCGGGTTCCAGACAGATGAGCTGTATTTGAGAATTGGCCTAGCAAATGTTTTGTAAGCTCTGGTTAGTAGTGTGATATTACCAGAGAAGAAGCTACGCAAGATTAGGTTAACAACTCTTAATGCCTTTTGGGCAATGTTGTTACAGTGGGCTTTGGCACTTAGATCATTAGATAGGAGTACTCCAAGGTCCTTGACAAGGCCATCTACAAGGTCATGTCCACTCAGCTTGTATTTTGTGTTCTGGTTCTTTTTGCCAATGTGTTAGACATTTTTTGGTTGAGATTTGAAATTGCCAATTATTTGACCATTCTGACACAAAGTCAAGGTCTTTTTGAAGGGTAGCAGCATTGTCTGTGGTGTTAAATATTTTTACATCATTGGTGAAGAAAACACAGTTGCTTATAATATGATCTCAAAGGTCATTTATGTATAGTATGAAGAGTGTTGGTCCTAGAACGCTGCTTTGGGAAACACCACTATTAACAGATGCAGGATTTGATAGGGTGCTCCCTATTTTGACCACTTGTTGTCTGTTTGACAGGAATGCAGCTATCCATAATAGATCCCTATTATGTAGGGATCTGGAGATGCCATAGGATTTTAGTTTTAGAAGTAGTTTATCATGTACCACTGAATCAAAGACTTTACAGAAATCTATGTAAATTGTGTCTATTGCTTTGCCCTGATTGAGATTTGTAATCCATATGTTCTTGCAGTGTAGAAGTTGTAGATTACAGGATAATTTTTTTCTGAAACCAAATTGTTTATTGAAGAGTAGGTTGTTTATTCCTAGGCGGAGGATAATGGAATGGTTAATGATTGATTCCATGACTTTGCAGGTGATGCAGCATAAAGAGATTGGTCTGAAATTTTCAACTAGGCTGGGGTTTCCCTTTTTGACCAGATGACCATGGCTAGTGACCATAGTTTGGGTAAGGACTGGTCCTGAAGGATTTTTCAAAGATTATGCTTAGGGGTTCTACTATAGCAGTGGAAAGCATTTTTAAGACGTATGCACATAGTCCATCAGGTCTGATAGATAGAGATGGTTTTAGTCTGCATAGTGCCTTTTCAACATTTTGTTCTGTGAAATCTATTTGTGTTAGATCGTTGTAGTTATTTGTGGTACTACTAGGGAATGTTGGGCATGAGCCATTGCTGTTTACAAAGACTGAGCCGAAGAATGTGTTGAAGAGGTTTGCTTTAACTGCTTCATCATTGCATTTTTTACCATTAGGTCCTTTTAGGGGTGGGATGGATCTTGAGTCTTTAAGTTTGTTGTTTACAAAATTACAGAAGGCGCAGTTGGATTTTGTGCGCAGGAGGTTCTCTTCTTGTTTGGTGTGGTAATTGGTGCTTTCAGTCTTTATTTGGTGGCATATATTTTTGTAGTGGCTTTTAAAGTTAGCTACATAGCCAGTTTTGTTTTTTCGCCAGAGGGATTTTTTGGGGGGGATTGGAGCTTTCTTATTGAAATGGGTAATTTGTTTTTCCTGGTATTGGTGGTGATTAGTGGTACATATAGTTTAATAACTCTATTGATTTCGAGCAAGAAAATGTTATAATGGTCTTCAGTAGTATTACAGCCAGAGAAAAGAATTTGCCAATCAAGAGATAAGAGGTTGGTGTCTATGAGATCATAGTTCGCTTTTTTGAAGTTGTAGTTGGGTATTCCATTATTTTGGTGATTTTTGTAAGGGCGTATATTGAGACAAAAATCAATTATGTTGTGGTCACTGTTGGAAAAGGGTTCTTTTATTTGTAGTCCATAAATTGAGTTTAAGCTGTTGCAGAAGATGAGGTCAAGGCAGTTGTTGAGTCTAGTATTGTTAGTTACTAGTTGATCTAGACCTAGATTTGTAACAGCATTGTATAGGGTTGTATGGATGGGTTGTTGTACATTTTTTATTGTCCAATTAATAAGAGGTAGGTTGAGGTCAACAAGAAAGATGAGAGGGTATGCGTAGGAGGCTGCCCACATTAGTAGTGAAGTTAATTTGTTCACATGTGCGATATCGTAGTCAGGGACTCTGTAGCATAGTAAGAAGTGAAGTGTGGTGTTTAAGGACAGTTCACAGATGATAGTTTCTGGAAGAGTCAGTTCATGTGCAACTTGAATATTTTTTAGGTTTAGTGACTTTTTGTAGAAGATAGCTACTCCAGCCCCTCTGTGGTTTCGTGATCAGACCGGTAAACATGATAGTCTCTTACTGTGATAATGGAGTCAGGGAGGGATGCGTTTAGCCATGTTTCACAGTCAAATAGGATGTCAAATGTAGCAGTATTTAATAAGAGGAGGAGTTTGGGCATTTTATTTACGATGCTTTTTGCGTTTATTAGTTTGCATTTGAGGTTAGTAGTGGTTGATATTGAGGAAGTAAGGGGTGTGTGTACCAAGTTTTGGATGTTGGGTAGATGTCTTGGATGATGGAGGGTTGGGTGTTGGGGGATTAATTGTGGGTCTTACTTTTTATGCAATCAGCACAGTAGTTGATGTATAGATTTGTGTCACCTAGGTGTTGGCATCTTTTGAGTTCTGCACAAGTTCATGGGAGCGGATCCATTGTAGTAAAGATAGGTCAGGCCCTGATCAAAGTTTGCTGTGGTTATGGTTGGATCTGGCAATTGAATTTATAGTGTAAATGAACTTTCATTTGATGGCCTCATTTTTGCAGATAACTCTACAGAATTGTGGGGCCACTGAGCCATCACTGTTCTTATATTCTGGGCCATCTCTGGAGATTTCAATGATTTCGTCGGGGGAGATAATAAAGATAAATATCCATATATTTTGGGGCTAGATGTAGAAATAAAATGCACCATGGCTAAAGCGTGCTTTAGATTTACATTAAGATGTTGTTATCTGTTAAATGTAAGGTTTAAATCTAAGAATAAATTTACTAATAAATATATGAACAACTTGTGAAATTACTGTAGATGGTAATCTTAATTAACCTTGGCAGACCTCAAAAAAGATAAACAGAAATATCTGCAGGAATTGTATATATGGAAGTTGAAAAACTATCCCAGAAATAGGAAATGGCAACTCACTTCAGTATTGTTGCCAAGAAACCTTCATAGTCATTTCCACGGATTCATCAGAAGTTGAACTCAGCTCAAGATGGTATTTGTATTTGTTATGAAACAAACATATCTAAATTCCAATATAAGAAGCAATTGTTTTCTTAATTTCTCTAACGACTTGTATAAAAATAAATGTTTTGGCTGATATCTCTGCAGGCTGGATAACTGATCAGAGACTGCCATTTTTATTTTTTTTATTATTTTTCTTTGGTCCTGGAGTGAAAAATAAGGAAGCAAGAAACTTGATTTGAGTTCCCATTGTTTCCTGTAGCTGGAATAATTGAAATGTTTTGAGTTTTGTACTGACACTCAAGCTGTTTCAAGTTTTGTTTCATTGGAATGCAACCAACCTGGAATGTTCCAACAGAATGTTCCAATTTGGTTGTTATTCTGATTTTGAAACAAATTCAAAATCACATTTAAAGATTTGTACACACCCCTACTGTGAAGCTAATTAGATTAACCTCATTAAGTTTCTACTAGTAGTTATCATACTAAATATAAACATGTAATCAGAAAGTAGGCAGAGAGAGAGAGAGAGAGAGAGAAATTAAAGTTGCCATATAAGAGAATAAGGACTGTACAAATTATTGGAGAGCCAATCTGATGTAGCATTAAGGCATCAGGCTAGAAACCTGGAGACCATGAGTTCTAATCCTATCTTAGTTACAGAGCTAGCTCCCGGACCCAGGAAGGATATACAGGTAGTCCTTGACTTACAATAGTTCATTTAGTGACCATTCAAAGTTACAATGGCACTGAAAAAAGTTACTTATGACTATTTTTCACACTTACAACCATTGCAACATCCCCATGGTTGTGTTGATTTGGATGCTTGGCATCGCATTTATGACAGTTGCAGTGTCCCGAGGTCATATTATCATATGATCACCTTCTACAACCTTCTGACAACAAAGTCAATGGGGAAGCCAGATTCATTTAACAGCCATGTCACTAATTTAACAACTGCAGGGATTCACTTAACAAATATGGCAAGAAAAGTCATAAAATGGGGCAAAACTCACTTAACAATTTTCTCGTTTAGCAACACAAATTTTGTGGTCAATTGTGGTTATAAGTCAAGGACTACCTGTAATAGCAAAACATTTTCCAAAAACCTTGTCAAGGGAAACTGTAGGAATTAATCCAGGCAGTTGCCAAAATTGACCTTATGGTATTAAAACAAATAAACAAAAACCAATATTAAGTCAGAAAATTTCAGAGAGCTATGTCACACTATTTTATTACATTAGACTATCAAGGACCAGCTTTCTTTCTTTCTTACTTACTAACTTACCTATGTACCTACCTACCTACTTACTTACTTATAAGAAAAAGTCAGTTTGGTGTAGTGGTTAGGATAACAGGATAGAAATCTTAGGAAGCCTTAGGAAGAAGGCAATAGTAAACTACTTCCAAAAACTTGCCAAGAAAACTGCATGGATTTGTCCAAGTGTTTACTAGGCATCAACATTGACTTCAAGACTTCCCCCTACAAAAAAACATTGAAAGTTGTTGTTAGAGGTCTACATGCTACCTCAAAAGTATCTTTAATTGTGACATTCAACAATGTAATGAAGAAAAATGCTAGTAAATAATTTGGAGATTGAGGGGAAAGGGCGGCAAAGAAAGAGCTCAAATAGCTATCCAGCCCAGAATTTAAAGCAATACAATTAAGAAGCTGGGGATTTTGTGGGCCTCGGTCCTATGTTCCAGGGTTGTCCTGGGATTTTACAGCATGAATTGGAAGGTTGCATAGTCTGTGAAGGCATTGTTAATCTTTTTATATTGTAAAGGCTTGTCTTCAAAAACTCGGGAGAAAGCACTAAATGATAATTTCCTTGGAGATTCTGAGTAGACTGATGATGTAACAAATGTAGATACAGGAAAAAGAAAGTATATGAACAGAATGAAGAGAATTGTTGTGAACAGGTAATATTCTGAACCAAGATCATCTCTCTCACTCACTCCACTTCTAGAAAGAAAGAAAAAAACATTCTTCAATATCACAAAGAAAAAGACCCACAATTTATATCCACTGGTAAAAGGAAAGTTCTCTGTAAAAGCAGGTATGGGAGTCCTCATCTGGAAATTGTGTGAAAACATTGGCTGAAAAGTATTTTCCTAACCTTAGTGGCTATAAAGATGTGTCTGAGATATATTTCAAAAAGTAGGAATGCAGCTAAAATGGCTTATAACAGTGTTTCGTTTAAAATTTAATACAGCCTCTGTAATTCCCTTGACTGCTGTAGAGGCATGAGTTTTATCAATATGTCTGCTTTTGATTGAACCATGAGGTACTCACTGAATAACCTTTCAGGAAAAAAAAAACCTTTGCAAATATCCCATATAGCATCCTCCAGAAAAATAATAGACATTAAAATGTCAGGAAATGGCATTATTATTGAGATTCTTTCATTAATCCTTGCATTGTGCAATAACTCCAATCATTTCTCACCACATCACTATATATATATATATATATATATATATATATATATATATATATATATATATATATATATATATATATATAATTTCCCAAAGATACATGCTTGCTTTATTAATTTTGTAAGATATATCTATAGTTAGTATAGCTGGCGTATTATTACCAAGTGATACCAAGTGAGAAATGTTGCTTTCCATTTGCCACATCCATTCACCTGTATGTAAATAAAAGTATTAATTAAAGTTTTCATTAACTGTCCCTGATTTGTGAAAGAAATTCAAAATCATAGTTCAAAATACATTACCAAAGATAAATGAACATTAATATTAGGTAGAAAAATGCTTTAATTTTCAAATATAGACTTATGCCCTTTCCCCCTGTAATACTACCCACCTATCTTTGAGTTGGCAGAAAATAAAACTGCAAAAGCAAAATAACAACAAACAATAACATTTGCCAATGCATTTCTTGTCTCTCTTGCCTTTATTTCTAGTGACTGCTATTTCCTACCAGCGTAATGGATAGTAAGCCTAACAGATTTTCAATACCTTGAGGCTGTCCTTGGATAAGGACTGAACAAAGGGGAAGACACTGATTTAACATTGGTAGTACAATCCTGATGGGGCTTAACGTTGACTCAACCTTCTATTTTTCTGAGGTTGGTAAAATGAGAACCCAGATTGTTGGGAGCAATATGCAATAATGCTTAAAAATTGTAAATTGCCCAGAGAGTACTATAAAGTGCTATGGGATGGTATATAAACCTAAATTCTAATGCTAATGCTAAAATGGACCCTTTAAGATAATTTGTGTGACGTAGTTAATTCAATTGTATTTTTTGACAATTATGGATATATATTGATGTAGACATTTAAAAGGAAGTTAAGCCTTTTAATCAGAATACCCCTAGAGGAGAGTGATGGATCTTTATGTGGAGATCTCCTACCCATGAACTGCAGGAACTGCAGGAACTGCAGTTTGACCTCCAGAAAACTCTCAATCTCATTTTTGCTCATGGTGCAGCAGGAAAAGGGAAAGCTATGTACCATATTTTTCGCTCCATAAGATGCACTCCCCCCCCCCCAAATAAAAAGTGGGTGGAAATGTCTGTGTGTCTTAAGGAGTGAATATTGTGTCAATGCCGCCTGGAACAGCTAATTGGTGGTATTCCGGGAGGGCAATCCAACCACTGATCAGCTGCTCGGCAGCGAAGGCTCCAGCATTCCCCGGCGGAGGCAGCAGACATGGAGGAGGCAGCAATGGCAGTGTTTCCAGTCGGACAGTCTGCTGATCGGTGGGGCTATGGGAGGCCGGGATCCAGCCATCGCTCAGCTGACCAGTGGTGGACGCAACAGAGCAGAATTTTTTTTCTTGTTTTCCTCTTAGGTGCGTCTTATGGTCAGGAGCATCTTATGGAGCGAAAAATACAGTATTTCTTTTCTGACTTAGGAAAATCATTCTGGAATAATTGTTTACCCTTATGTGCAGCATAATTTTGTGGAAATAAATTGTTAAATTTATTTATTTATTTATTTATTAGTTCAATTTATATGCAGCCCTTCTCCGGAGACTCAGGGCGGCTTACAATGCATTAAGCAATAGCCTTCATACTTTTGTATATACCAGCTTAGTAGGGCTTTTTGGCACCCCCAAGCGGTGTTCTATTTTATACAAAGTCATTTTATTGCCCCCACAAACTGGGTCCTCATTTTACCTACCTCGAAAGGATGGAAGGCTGAGTCAACCTTGAGCCTGGTGAGAATTGAACTCGCAGTAATTGCAGGCAGCTGGCAGCTAAGTGCTACTTTAACAGCAGCAGTTTAGTCTGCTGCACCACCAAGGCTCCTTAAATGATTCTCCATTTTTAACAGCTTTTTCCGGAGAAGATGACAAGTTCCTAGTTATCTAGTTATCTTCTTCCTCATAATCAGTGCTATGATGTCAGTCCTACTCTGGTTCATATGATAAATAGGCTGGGAGTGAAACAAATGCCAGCTCACCAAAGGCAATGGTTGTCAATGTTTCCTCCCCAATTGGCAGAGAGCACCCTGATCTAATGCTAAGAAGTTTGCTAGCTTAATTCTCTCTTATAATCCATCTAGTTATGGGTAAAAAACAGCTGTTATGTGATCATGACCTGGAAGCTTGCCATAGGAAGGCATCAAGTTTAAATCCCAATTCATCTCCTAGTAGAAAGATCCAGTCTATGTAGGACAGGGGAATAACCTGTTAAAGAATTTTGTTGGGAAAGAAGGTAAATTCTAACATTAAGGATTCCTATGCCTTTAGAAATGATTTTTCAATCCAGTTTTCTAACAGCACAACCCCACAATTTTTTAGTGCTGATTTGATTTAGAGTTTCCTTGGCAAGTGACAACTATTGCATATTCATATCTATTTATTTGTAAAATTTAGGTACTTCTCATTTCAATGACAGAATGGGCCTAAAAATCATATTAAAAACACAATATATGACTAAAAGAAGCCAGATATAAACAAGAGTAAAATAACAGTAAAAAGTAGGGAGAGGGCAATCAAGGCCACAGCCAACCCCAAGGCTGCCTGTTGCCCAGGTCTTCAAACTCTTCAAAAGGCCAGGAAAATGGGGGCCCACATCTCCTCTGGAAAGAGAATATTCCAGACAGTAAGAGCAATGGCAGATAAAGCTGTCTTCTAGTTTACAGTCATGTAGATGAAAAACTCAAAATAGGAAGTTTAGGTAACATTCCGACAGAACAGATGGCCTAATCCGATCTGGTACTATTCAGGACTGAATGTTGCCCATTTAATTTCACAGGGAAGGCAGAAGTAATTCATAAAAAGGAATAATTGCCATTGGGATTGGGTCTTTTTTGTTTTTTATTTTGATTTTGGAGTGGGGGAGGGAAGGGAACTCAAAATCCATAGCTGGGTCCAAATATTAGATGAGATCTTAAGTGTGAAATCTGCTATTCAAAATCAAATTCAAAACTGCAATTTGAATATATCAAGTAGTGGGCAGTTGCATAAGTTATTGATAGAAAAAGCCCCAATTCCTGAGAGATGCTGAGTACCCAAGCATGTTTTCCACTAGCATCTGTGCAATCAGCTGATCATCAGGAAAACAGATGGCATTTTGTACAAACTGATCAGTGTAATTAGGCAAATACCAGATTATGGTTTTCTGATGGTAGCTGCTTCTTTCATCTGCTCAATGACAGTGCTTAAGCAAAATCATTTTTTGAGATACAAAAGAAACTTAGACCCACTCCTTCCTATCAATCCTAACAGTGATCTGGGCTACCAACTGTTTCTAGCAAACCTGCACTCAGCAATTTACAAGTGCCTTCTCCCCAGAGATCCTGCTCTAATCATCAGCAGGAAACAATGGGAAGTTATACGGTTTGTTTTTCCTCCCAGTGACCTCCCAGACCTTCATTCTACTGGGGTGTTGGGAGGAAGAGTAAAACTACAAGGTACAAAACTCCACATACAATGGGCTGTTTTATGCAGAGCTTCAGATACTTGTGAAAGGCAGCTACAGTAATGAAAGCAGATTTTCCTGCAGTTTAGAATGACAGGTTGGAATGGTATCTTACGTTCACCCTGCAACATTGATATAGCTGACATTCATATTAATATATACTTTTCTACTTCCTTCCCACCCCAAAAAATTAACTAGTAATCACCAATGAGAAGAGAGGACTCATTGGAAAAGACCCTGATGGTGGGAAAGATTGATGGCAAAAAGAGGAGACAGCAGAGGATGAGATGGTTAGGTAGGAGCATCAATGCAATGAATATGAATTTGGGCAAATTCTAGGACATAGTGGAGGATGGAGGGCTGACATACTATGGTCCATGGAACTGCCAAGAGTCAGACATGAATTAGTGAGTGAACAACAACATATTTTGCCATTCTGAGAATATCCCATGCTCTAAAAAAGAATCATCATTCAGTATCTTCACCACTACTAACAAATCACAGAAAAAATATAAAGACTGCTCTGTATTTAAAAAGAAAGCAAAAGAAAACCCTCAAAAAATGTAAAATCTAAACCCACCAGATGTATATAGTGATAACGATAGCACTTAGATTTATATACCACTTCACAATGCTTTTACAGCCCTCTCTAAGCAGTCAGCACATTTTCCCCAACATTCTGGGTCCTCATTTTAGTGACCTCAGAAGGATGGAAAGCTGAGTCAACCT
The DNA here is from genome assembly GCF_059756535.1 of Pantherophis guttatus. Taxonomy (NCBI): domain Eukaryota; kingdom Metazoa; phylum Chordata; class Lepidosauria; order Squamata; family Colubridae; genus Pantherophis; species Pantherophis guttatus. The sequence goes on from NC_142063.1 coordinate 62,079,309, forward strand.
TGAGCCGGTCAGGATCGAACTGCTGGAAATCAACAGAGTTAGCCTGCAATATAGCATTCTAACCACTGTGCCATATGGTATAATTCTGAATGCAAATATTTTTCTTGAGTCATTTCTTTAATGAATATACAGAATGACTTCCAGATTTCTTGACTCTTATCCCTAGAGCTAAAGATCTATACACTTAGTAAATCAACACATAAACTGGGTACAGAGTCATTATAACCACACTCAAAATTCAACAGCTGTATGGAGCAGTAGCTCTTTTTTTCCATATAAAGAAAAGAATGTGTGGAAACAATTAATGCATTTCTATAGGGAACAAAACAAAAGAAATGTATGACCAGTTATTCAATAAAAAATAGGAATTAATATTTACATAAAACATACTGGTTCCAGTTATCTGCTTACTTTTTCACCAGCTACCTCAATGACTAATCTTCCAACTTAATATTTCTTTTCTAAATTGTCTCTTTATGTACAAGAACTAATTTATGTACACTGAGAGCATATGCACCAAGACAAATTCCTTGTGTGTCCAATCACACTTGGCCAATAAAAAAAAAATCTGTTCTATTCTATTCTATTCTATTCTATTCTATTCTATTCTATTCTATTCTATTCTATTCTATTCTATTCTATTCTATTCTATTCTATTCTATCCTAGTATGGAAACAAGAATATACTGATTTGTTGTCTGTAGTCATCTTAACTGGAATAAGGCTGGTAACCTAGTCTGAAACTTCTGTTTTATAAAAAGTGTTATGTGTCTGGCTAGCCCAAAGATAATATGGATGCTGGAGGTCAATATAAATGGAAAAATCAGTTGATGGCTTTCCTAGGTTGGTAGTAATTACATGGTATGTTTTAGTCAATGGAAGAGGCAGAACAGAGTTTTGAGAAAAAAATAAAATAAAATTCTTAATGAATATGATTCATAGGAAAAATGTGCTTGGTAATATGAGTGATATCACTAAAGGAATAGAATGAGATGAAGGAATACAGCAAAAGTGACTGAGTCATTTGGAAACCCAGCAATGAATGGGAATTGTGGCAATTTCATGAATATCAGCTTAACTCTCAGTTATAATCCATCTAGTTATGGAAGAAAACAGATGTTATGTGATCGTGACCTGGAAGCTTGCCATAGGAAGGCATCAAGTTAAAATCCCAATTCAAGCTAAATGCTAAAAATGTTGGGAAAGAAGGTAAATTATACATTAAGCATTCCTGTACCCATCCTGGGTACCACAGGGCACCCACAAGGATGATCAGTCCTTATCATATCTCAGAAATCTGAAATCTGAATGAAAAGGTTCTAAGATAATCCATTTTCTTCAGAACCCTGTGTAATTGTAACTCAATGCTTTCTCAATGACCTTTCCTAAAAAGGGAAGGTTGGTGACTGGGTGAAAGTCCTCTATCTTGGTTGGATCCACAGAAGGCCCCTTGAGAAGAGGATATAGAACATTTCCCTCAAGATCGATAAGACCATCCCCTTTCTCAAAGAGGTCAACCCCATCACAACTGGACACAACTGTCTGTTCCATACTATGTGGTCTTAACCAACCAGGAGTGACAGGATTTTAATATACAGATGACTCATCAAACAAGATCCTATTTACTTCCTCAGGAGTCAGAATCTCAAACTCTTCCCAGATAACCAAAGTTTAAGCATAAGGTATACATAAATTCATATGGAAAAAATAAATCAAAGTATGACTGATTTGATTTTTTATATTTGATTGTCTATGGGAGACTCTGTAAATGACATAAGAGTTTCTGAATGTTGGAGGACTTCCGGTGGCACCGTAGGCGTTGAAGATGCTCCTTTGTGAGCGCCAGCCCCGTGATCGCGTAAAGCCGCTAGAACAGCGCAAATCAGCTGTCTAGCGGCTTGGAAACTTTCTCCCCATGAAAAGGGGAGGAAGAGAGCAGACGGGTATAGGTAGAGCTCTCCAAGAAGCCCCAGGAACAATTCTGGGGCTCGAAGGGTGAGAGCTCCCTGGAAGCCCAACAGAGCTCCGGATCCGGGACATTTCTGCTTTAAGCAGAACAAGACGCCATGACCATCCCTGCAAACAATGCTTTGAATAAAACATTGGATTTGGAAGCAGGCTGAGCAAAGCCAGGAGAGATCAGATTTGCAACTACTAAACTTTAACTCTAAATGTGTATTACTTCCTTCTGAGTTATTAAGGGAAGAAAGTGAAAACAAGATGGCGATTGAGTTCTGATGGGGCATGGAAAGTGAAAGTTAAAGGAAAGTTTCATTTAGCGCTGGCAGCCCCTGTCTAAAACTAGAGATTTTTGCTTTGAAAGAAAGAAGATTTAAAGGCTAAAAAGACTATAGTAGTGATTTTAAATGATTGATATTGTCTAAGGACTGGAAATTTTTGGACCTGGTGGATTTGTTGTTCTGGTTGCTGAATAAATTTAAATTGAAAACTAAAAATGGCTTCAAAACAAATAAAGACTGTTGTCCCTAAAAGTGCTGGGAGTTCGCCAGCTCAAATGTCCAAATTGCAGTCCCTCTCTGCTCCAACAGAACAACGAATATTAACACTTGAAATGCTGCAGGAAGCCCTTAAAACACAAGCCTCTGTTACAGAGAAAAAAATTATTTCTGTGCTTGAGGATAAAATTCGAGATGTCGCTGATGAGATGGCTGGATTTAAAGAGTTTATTCAAATTCTAAATCAGGAAATTAGAGAAGATATTGTCATGGCAGTTCAAGGTCTGGCAAGCCATATTGAATCATTAGATGAAAAAGTGGAAGAAATTAAGCAGTCTAATGTGAATTTGGAAAATAAAATGGGAGAGGTTCAGAATAAGATGGAAAGAGCAGAGGCCGACATAATAATGATACAATATAGAGACATGGAATTTGCTCTGAGAATAAGAGATCTGAAGGAAAATAAGCAAGAGAATTTGAGAGAGATTTTTGCAGAAGCATTTGCACAGATAATGGGAGAACAAAAAGCAAATTTTGAATGGCAAATTGACAAAATCTATCGTGTCAATTCATGGGTTGCCAGACAGAAACATTTACCAGGAGACATTGTAGTCTATTTTACTACAAGGAGGATACACAATGAAATTTTACAAGCCACTTTTAAAAATAAACTTCAAGTGGAGGGGCAGGAGGTTTTAATATTGAAAGAAATCCCCCCCCCAAAAAATGTTGAGAGCCAGAAGGGATTTTATGCCTTTCTGGTGGAAGAATTGAGACACTGTCAGAAACAGTACAGATGGGAGGTTCCAGCTGGACTAGTGGTGAACTATTCAGGAGAAAGATATCATCTTAATTCAGTGTGGAAGGCAAGAGATTTTTACACCAATGTACTAAAGGCTGGATGCCCACAGTCCCCAGAAGCTAGAAGGAAGACAGACACAGAGGGGTAAGAAAGGGGGAGAAGGAAGAATCGCTGGCACAGGCCGAAAGGGGAGCTTTGATTATTCAAGAAGATTTAATACAACTTTCGACTACTGCTCAAGCCTTGGATGTATTTGAAAAAATAGAAGAACCTAAGGATCAAAGACAGACTCGAGCGGCAGCCAAGCATAAAGAAGAATTAAGAGTGCAGCAACTCCAGATGGCAACTCAAGAAACTACAAAAACAGAAGCAGTGGGAGGAGCAAGGCCAAAAAGCAAAATGCATGGAGATTTCCAGCAGATGCTCCAGAAGCTTTAGGGTGCCAAGAATGGCAAATAGATTTTTGACTTGGAATGTTAATGGCCTAAATTCACCACAAAAGAGGAGGATAATATTTCATTATTTGAAACAGTTTAAAAATGAAGTAATCTGTCTACAAGAGACTCATATTAGAATGAAAGATCAAAAATATTTAATAAATGCAAGGTTAGGTACACATTTTGTTGCATCGGCTCCAGAGAAGAAGAATGGTATAGTTATATACCTAAAAAAAGACTTAATTGCTAAACTAATTGAAGCAGATGATCAAGGAAAATGGAGGAGGGATGGGAAAAATGGTTGTAATATTTGATAAAACTTTTTAATAATAATAATAATAATAATAAAAGAAGTTCTGAATGTTGGACCATCTAAGTTTAGTGGTGTCAAGCATGGATCTTGGGAAGCAATTAACACTGAATGGGGGGTGGGGGGAAGAGGAATTCCCAACTCAATTCATACTTAGCTGTTTCCAAGATAGTTTACAAATTTGATGAACTTATTTGGGATGAAAATGGATTGTTGGAATGAGTATCTCACAGATTAATATGTGGATATGCACCCAAAGGCCAGACAAGGAATAATGGATGAAAACTGATCAAGGAGAGATTCAACCTAGAAATAAGGAAAAATTTTCTGACAGTGAGAACAATCAACCAATGGAACAACTTACCTTCAGAAGTTATGGGAGCTTCATCATTGGAAGCTTTCAAGAAGAGATTGGACTGCCATTTGTCATAAATAGTGTAGGGTCTCCTGCTTGGGCAGGGGGTTGGACTAGATGACCTACATGGTTCCTTCTGTTAAATCTGATTATAGTGATACACTAAATAATGGAATGGAGTACCATAAATGCTAATATCCAGAATAAAGGAAGTACTATTTTGAAGACTTCACGGTACAGAGACAGATTATTGCGCAGGACCACCTGTCGCAGATCAGCTTTGATCATCTAAAAAAGATCCAAGAGAGTTAGCAAGTCTGAGTCCCATTTCTTTTTTAAAAAATCATCTTTTGGAACCCAGATGGTGTGACTTCACAGCACCTGCTCTATGAAAACCATTCCCCCAAGATATGAATAACCTCAACCCTGCCTACTTTTTATAAAACTTTACACACATGGCCTTTCCCTCAGGAACTGGGTCAGGAAGATTTGTGTTTCTTTCTAATGTGATTTTATGTTTGCAAATAGTTTGCACAAAGTATTTCTTTAATTTACCTTACTTTTTATTGTTGTAAATTGCAATCTTTAATAAAAAAAATACTACAAAAATGTATCAAAGATCAACACCGTCGTGTTTAACAAGAAAAAATGGAGTGAACTACTGCACGTTACAAATCAATTATAAAAAAAACCTGCAATGAGCAGATTGTGTATTTTGATAGAATGTTAATTAAGATATACAAATGCTGGTAGAAATGTAGTGGATATTAGATGATGTGTTGAAATGAATGGCTTCTTTGTCAAAAAAAAAAATGTCTTTGTGTTAGGGAGGTGTCCTTCAGATCTAAAGACAAAAAGATGCTTCACAACAGGATTAGTCATGCAAGGTACACATTTCAGCACTCTACAAAGAAGCTATTCCTTATTCTGGGCATTAAGATAACCAAAATAAAAAAAGGTGCTGCTAAGGTGGAGACAAAGTGCAGTGGCATAAAGATGGGCACTGGCAAAGTCTAGTGCATCCCTACTCTATATAAAAATATATTTCTCCCAAGTATTTCCTTGTTATATGGAAATAAATGGTGGCAAAGATACAGTAAATACTCCAACATTGCTGACAAAAATAAGTCTACCACCCCTGCAGTTAGCATCCAATCTGAATGAAACCTGAGCATGGCAGGAATTCCAACAAGCACATATGTGTCAAATATGGAGCTGCATATTTCTTTAAGAGGGCTGAATCTGTCAAAACAACCCCAACTGTTGCTGCTGAATTATTATTTATGGCTGTTTATCCAAAATATCTTTCAATTTTGTTAGCACATTAGTTTGCCAGGAGGCTTGGCAGAAGTTTTAATTGGACAAATATGCTTGAATATTCAAAATGCAAATACAGATAAACTCCACACTTAAGCCAGCTAATAACCTAGGATGGAAATAATGAATATGGCAGCACATTAATCTGACTTTCTAAGTGGAGGTGAAAAGGATCAGAATCTGTAAGGGGGGAAAAAAGCTGATCTTTGCCTTACCACTTATCTTATGGTAAGTTTATTTATTTATTTATTTATGAACTTTCTATATTTGTATACCATTAATTCCCGAAGCTATGGAGTTAAGCTTCTGATACAGATTGACTGTATTCTTTTCTTAAGCAGCTTACTATTGAGACAACACATTTGCTTTTATCAGCAGGTGAGCTTTCTTTTAATAGAAAGGCAAGAGAAAAAATAATTTAGTTAATAAGTAACATAACTTGCAGACAAGCTGTTCTGTCCACTACTCTCCTGACTGAGTATATCTGTAGGCATGCATGCATGTATTCACAATGAGAAATATATAAAATAAAACAATAATAATAGGGAAAAATCCATTGTTGTATTAATTGTGATTGATGCCCTCGGAGTGATGCTTTAGAACTTCCTCAATATCTAGAAATCTTGAATTAAACAGACCCGAACACCCTAATTTTATAGCACACCATCCTCCTTGGAACTTTTTATATTCTTAAACACCACCTTAATCATTTTTACACCCTTATTATTAAGCTTCCATCAGTCTAAGACCCCCTCTGTGAAATATTTGTTTTACAATAATAAAACAAATAAATGAGACTGAGAAACCTGAGAAGGAAAATAATTTCCACTCACCTCTTAGCAAATGGGGAAAGGATGGACACCTGCAGACTGGCAAGTTCAATGATTTTATAGTTGGTTAACTATTTTAATTGATATAATTAAAACTTGAAGGAAGGGCAAATGAAAGATGAGATTCGTAAGAAAGAATTGGAAAGAAATAATAGAATAATAGAAAAGAAGAAAAAGAATTAGAGAAAATGACAAAGCACCAAGATCTGAAAATTGAAATTGAAACATTATGGCATAAACAGGCCATGATGGTCCTAGTGGTAAATGACACACTATTAACAAGTCTTAGATGGCAATTAGAAAATCTACATCTTGACCAAATTTCCATCTGTTGATTGCAACATGCCATACTGCTTGGATCTGCACATATGCTACACCAATCCATTATGACTGTGGACTGCGGGCCTCTGGGGGGTTACGATGTGGTCACAGGGGGTCTGTGAAGGTTTGAAGAAATGTTATGATTTAAATCTTGAGTTAAGTCTTGGGGGTCTGAATCCATAGTCTGTGGCCACAAAAGATATTAAAAGGGGGCTCTGTGATGAAGAAAAGGTTGAAAACCCCTGCATTATAATATGAGCCTTGGTGGTGCAGTGGTTAGAGTGCAGTACTACAGGCCACTTCTTAGACTACCAGGTTCCTGCAATTTGGTAGTTCAAATCCTACCAGGCTCAGCCTTCCATCCTTCTTTTTTTTTTTTATTGAAAAAGTTTTTCAAATACAAGTTTTTCCCCCTTTTCCTCCCTTCTTCCCTAACCCCCCCTCACCACCCATCCCCCCCGTGACTTCTTCTTCACAACAATAAGCTAATTCATAATTAATTACATAATATTTTACCATGCCCTTACTCACTCCTCAAAGTACTGACCCTTAGCAAAGTATTCTTATAACTCCGCTTTTCTCCGCTTTTCACAATCTACCCTTTTTCTCCTCCCCCAAACTTGTAAAATATTATTATTATTACAACAACATAACCTTTACTTTTATATATATTATATATATTAATTTAACATTTCAAAGCAGCCTTCTCCAAATTTAACATTTGTTCAGTTCTATCCGATTCTTCCACTCCCCAAAATATGTCTTAAAAACCCTTTTTCTTAAACTAATCAATCACTAAACTAGCCTATTTCAACCCAGTTTCCTGCAAGATTACCATGCACTACAATTCTAAATATAATCCACTGCCCACTCTACTAAAATATACATATGTCTATATATACATTCCATTTTATAAAAAAAGACAATAACTTTAAATTTATAATTCATTTAGTATCTTCTTTGATGTCTTTCCACTAGATTGTTAAATCCATCATCCATAATAGGGTAACATAGCATCCTGGTGCAACAGTTTATTCAAAATCTTCAGTCATCTTCTGCCCCCATCAATAATAAATATCCTCATGTATATATAAAAATAAAAACAACCACCCGAGTGACATTATAATTATATTCCATATAGTTGTAATTGTGGTTTTCATCAGGATTATAAATCCCCATCATCTTTTTGGGTAACAGCCAGATCTTCTGCATGCCCCAACATGACTCTCTTACCTTGTAACTCAAAATAGATATAATATATTTATCGGTAAAAGAAATCCAAAATAGATAGTTCAAATCCAACAATGTAAGGCTCTTTCCACATCCCAAAATCACGGCATTGCAGAGATCTGCCACTTTCCTCAAGATAGTATTAAACAATAATTCGCCTCCAATATCTTTTCACATGTTCATTTATTTTTTTTTAAAATCCCTGGCTTCACTGTTGCTTGATTTAGAAACTACTATTTCTACGAAATCTGTTTCTTTTCTTTTTCTTTTGCGGGTTGCATTTCCATCCAGATTTCCTTCCTACAAGTTGTGTATCAGCTGATCGGTTGTCATTCTGCTTTGTAAATTGATCTTGTTGGTTTTGTTTTATTATCCCATATGTCTTTTCTTTCACTTGTATATCAACTGGTTGATTTACGCACTTGTTTGTAAGTTGATAGTTAATCACATTAGAATCAGATGACACTGCTCTCAAATTTATAGACAGTCCAGCTGGGGTATCCAAGGAGTCCAAAGACAGTTTATCTACCACAGCCTCTGTAATTTGATGTTTTCCCTTTATTTCCAACTCCTTTTGCTTGTCCTGTGTTATGCCTAAAGATGTTAAATTTATTTTTAAAATTTTTTGATAAAATTCTTCCGCTTTTTCGACAGTATCCAGTTGGTATCTTACTCCTTGGTGTCTCAATATTAAACCAACTGGGACGTCCCACCTAAATAAAATATTCCTTTTTTTTAACTCATTCACTAGAAAACCAAATTTCTTCCTCTCCATTAACATCTTGGGCGGGAGTTCCTTAAAAATCCAAATCTTTCTTCCACGAAATTGCAAAGCAGAATCATAAGAATTCTGGACAATATTATTTCTAATTTCTTTGTCTGTAAAATAAATCACCACATCTCTAGGCAATTGCCTTTGTTTTGCCAACCAGGAGTTTATTCTATAAATTCTGTCAATCCTGCAAAACACTTCATCAGGTTGAACCTTTAAAATCCCAGCCAGAATTTCAGAAGATATCTTCCTTAAATCATCTCTGTCATCTTCCTGCAAACCTCTCAGTCTAATTGCATATTCTGTAAAATTGTATTGGATCATTAAAATTTCTCTTTCAATCCTCTGTTGTACATTTTCTTCAATAACAGTCTTTTGATCAGCCTCCATTTTAAGTTTGTCTTCTGAACTATTATCCTGAATGTTTGCCAAATCCTTTTTAATTTTTTGGATCTTGTCATCCAAATTCTCCTCAGTTTCTTTCATTTTAGAGTTAGTATTTGCTTCCAACTGAGTCATAAAGTCTGCTAAGCCATTAGCTACTTTTAAAATCTTTCGATCCAGAAAACCAAACTTAGATTTCACCAATTCACCAATTTCTTTGATTTCCAACTTAAATTTTTCAAGTTGCTGATTCACAATCTCATCCCTTCTTACAATCTCCTCAAGAAGAAATTCTATTATATTAAAGTCAGGTTTATGTGACTGGAGAGTTAAAACTTGTTGATGTAATTTATTAATGGGGGAATCCCCCCCCACTGCCTGTTTGTCTAGTTTTATAAGTCTCAGTGCCATTTTTCCACGCAGACAAAATTTACTGGAAAAGAGAGAAAAAAAAACTTTTTTCCAACCAAGATCAATATCAGATCCTCAAAGAGAAAGAAAAAAAAAAAGAAAGAAAAAAAAAACCAAAATGAGAGTGAGATTTTGCCTTCAGTTACAGCCAAAAGTATTCATTCCGCTACTTTGTAATTAAAAACGGAAGGAGTTTCCCTTTCAGCCTCTCTTCAAGCCGCAGCAGCAATCGCCATTTTAAAAAAAACTTTTTTTCCCCTTCACTTCACTTCTTAGGCAAAATAGAATAAAAAGAATACTTGCACTTCAGGATCAGAGGTCCAGCTCATATCTTCTTTAATTAATTTATTTGACAGATTTACAGGCTTGCTTTTGCCCCCTAGCTCTGCGTGTAGCAGAGGTTTCCCAGAGCCCGGAGCATCGGCTGGGGATACGGGGAGTCTCTTCCGCTCCCTCCCAAAAGTAAATAAAAAACTTTTGGGATTAGGCAGAGGACTCTACCCACCCCAGCCGGCTCTATCTCCGTTTCCTAATGGAAACGGAGTTTTTTCGAACCGCCATTCTGCTGAAAAAGGCGGCTCTTACAGGCAGTGGGTTCGACAATCCCGAAGGAGTGTCCAGCGGGGACAAGCAGCAAACCGGAAGTCCAGCCTTCCATCCTTCTGAGGTGGGTAAAATGAGGACCCAGATTGTTGGGGACAATATGCTGACTCTGTAAACTGCTTAGAGAGGGCTGTAAAGCACTATAAAGCAGTATATAAGTCTAAGTGCTATTGTTATTGCTATCCTAGATTCTTTGAAAAAACTTAATCCATATGAAGGAACTGGTAGCTGTAACTTCACATTGTTGTGAACTTCACATTGTTGTGAACCAAGAATAATTAATAATAATAAAATATAATAGACCAAAATTCATTTCTTGGTTTGAACTGGCATTAGTTCTCTCTATTATCTTGTATTACTTTTTACAAGGAGCCTTCTTTTTCTGCTATTTATAACAGATTACAAAAATGATACATTTTACCATCCGAAAGTACATCAAGATCAATTATATTACATTTTTGTAATGATGCCGTTTTGAACTACTTATGCTACCCAAGCATTTTCAACACACCATTAGGCATCTTCACAAAGGAGTCATACCAGGAGAATGCTCTCTTCTTTGCTACTAAACAGTTACATTACAGCTAGATGAAAACAGCATATAACTTTTGTGGTAAGAAATAATCCACAGTAGATTAGAAACGTATATAATTTACTTTTATATAACACCTTTTATACTGAAATTATCCCTAAGTATATTATAAAAGGATTAGTTAGATCATGGTAATGAGAATAAACAAAGATAAACAGAACAGCTATTAAATGTTAAAACTCTATCCCACAGAGTTTTGGGGTTTGACACTTTAATATAGCATATTCTATTAGTAGCAGTAACTCCAGGAAAAGTTTTGGTGCTTGAAATCGTTTAGAAAATGCATAGTGCTAAGATAGTTGAGAGTCTATAGATTTTATTAAACTTTGTTTACTGAAAGAAGGGATATTCAATTATAGGCCAATTTAATAGTGTAATTGTAATCACTTTGATTGCAATTGCTTTTACAGATCATAAAAAAAAATAATAATAACACAGGTCCATTAAACATATCAATTCCCACTGCAGAATTACTTTGAATCTCCATTCCTCTTTTCTGTATTGTTGCTTTGTTTTTCTAAAGGAGTGCAAATTCTGAGGCAATCTCTCACACGAGAAGAGAAGCATCCCCTTGCTGTTGCTTCTAGCTTTGGTACCTTCCAGAGGAGGCTAAGAACCTACCAAGCTGTTTCAGTAGCAAATTCTCCCTTTGCTCTGACAAAGCATATCCTATTGCTTTTATAGTGGAGCATGCCAGTAGTGGGTTTCAAATCCCAGCACTACCTGTTTGCTATCGGTAGCATGTGAGCGTGCGGCACTTATGTGCATGCGCAGAGTGTTTTTGATGATATCTGGGCAGGTGGGTGGAGCCTCCCGCCACTATTGGTTCGCTCGAACCGGGGCGAACCGGGAGCAACCCCACCACTGGAACATGCCCTGTAAAAATAATTCAAAGCTGTCTTCCCATATTTTTCTTCTTCTTTGTTTTGAGAATAGATCTGATGGGGCCATTTTGAAGTACAAAATGTCTGGAGTTCTTTCTTTTATAACCATCATAGAGTCATGGCAATATATATTTTCTCTTACTGTATTAGGAAATCTTGAAACATACAGAGTACTTGCTGCAGGTGGTCTACACAATCCTTCCCCATTTTTTAAAGGGGGAGGGGTATTTTGCACTTTCTGAATACTTGCAGCAAAGAAAATTTCATATCTTTCATATGAACTTTCATATCCTTGGATCACATGGGAAGTAGCATTGATGAAGTTCACTCCCAGATACTGGGAGTGAAAACATGAATTTATGCAGGACAAATATGGGAGTGGAGCAAAGTTGCCAGGGGTCAGGATATTGCAAAGTATTGTTGATTCTCCTGTTCCAGGGAATGGACAATAGGTGGACTATGTGGAGTAGATCCCACCTTCAGTACTATTGGAATGCTGGTAATATCCATTTGTGACATCTTCATCCTGCCCTGCTTTTCTCTTCTTTCTTGAAGAGAAGAATAGGGCTGAGGCACAACATAATTGGGCAGCTGACAATGTAGGAAAAGAATGTTTCAGGAAAGGGTTCATGTTTTAGGTCCAAGAGGCCGGAATAGAATTGTCATAGCTCAAGCAAAATGGTTAGAACATTATGTGCTAATTTTGGCTAATTGTGATATTGTCTGCTGTAGTCCATAACTGCTTTGTTCCTATGGAAATATTCTGATCTAATACCTACCATATTTTTTGGAGTATAAGATGCACCTTTTTCCCCCCTAAAAGAGGGTGAAAATTTGGGTGCATTTTATACACTGAATACACAGCCTTGCCCAGCCTCTGAAATGGAGGTTTAAAAAAAGCCTCTGAAACAGAGGTTTCAGAGGCTGAAAAAAAGCCTCTAAAAGGGAGGTTTCAGAGGCTGGAAAAAAAAAACTCTGAAAGGGAGGTTTCAGAGACTGAAAAAAAAGCAAGGTGCAGAGCTCAGAACCAACAAACCTGTTGCTAAAGTTCACCTCTGGGAACAGCTGATTGGGAGTATTCTGGGAGGCCGATCCACCCGCCAATCAGCTTTTTTCTTATTTTCCTCCCCAAAAACTAAGATGTGTCTTATACACCGGTGCATCTTATAGTCCGAAAAATAAGGTATGTATGTTCAAAGATAAAGATGCTTCAAAGTGTGTGGGTCCATGGACATAGCACCTGCACGGAACACTGTATATCAGTGTTTTTTAAACTTGGCAGCAAAACATATTTTCAGATGTAAAGTTTTGCAAGCCCTACTGTTTTCTCCCAACAACATTGGGTATACAATTCCAGTGAAACTGAATAAATCACTAAATGTAGGGTGTCAATGGACTGGGGTTTATGTGCTAGCCTATTGGTATATCTGAAGGCTGTGGGGAAGGAAGCCCCTTACCTGTAATATATCTGCAGAGGTCAGGGAAGGTTAGGCTGCAGTTTACTGTATCTGCTCCTCCTACAGATGTGAACTCTACTCTCAAAGCACCCATAATTACCCTTGCTAATTCAGATGTAGTCTTTTTTTGCAGATTGGCTCTGATAACCATGAAGGCAGAACCCATTTATCTACATAATCCCATGCTTTTGCAGCCTTCAGTGGCAAAAGCTGTAAGCAGCCTGATTTTTTTTTCTGCCTTAATGGAAGAAGATTACTTTTCTTAACCTTCCTCTTCCCCATCACACCCTCCCACAAGCATATTTTATCCTATTATTTAAAACAGGGCAGATGAACATTATTCTCAGAAAAAGGGAATGACCAATTTGGGGAAAATGCTCTATTACTTTTAGGCAGTGAAGCAGACTGATGATATTTTTAGGTTTGCATGTTTATAACTGACTTCTCACTCATTATTTTCCAGAGGTGACCTTGGTCTAATACCTTCGGTACCCAAATAGGAGCCAAAGCCTCTCCTAAAATATCCTTGATCTGAAACAAGTGTGAAGTAACGTTAAGCATTCCTTCTTCAAAGTGTCTGCTAATTTGATTGCAGTGAGGATAGAAAGCTTTTCATTACATATCACAAACTTCATTTATGTGGGATGACTCATCGGCCCTCTGAAAAGCCAAATGAGTACCCAATCTCTAATGCTGCCCTTAGCAGTAACATCAATTCTCTCTAGTTCGATTCATCTTTTATCAATTATGCTGAGTTTCTTTTTTCTGGGGGAAGGGGCAGGGGAGGTATAGAAAAAAATATATCAATCTTGTAATTATAAAATGATGTTGCTCCTTGGTCAAAACAGGATTGATCCATACTTTCATCTAAGCCACAAAGGAATTCAATTTTTATACTCGAATCTTAATTAAACTAAACTACGTAAATCAAGTAATTCTGAATTGTTGGCTGCCTGCTGACTTGACAAACATTTGTCTCCTAGGTTCACATAAAAGCCAATAGCCATATCAGATCCATTTGAAGCTAGGATTATTATAATAACAGGAAAAATAGTAGGAAATTTCAAGAGACACATCATAGTACATGATGATGTGTTGAGAAATGTTGCCCTAGCTTTGTGAGCAAGTTTGGGGAGACCATCTTATCTCACGTTAACACATTGTTTTTAATGCATGACAACCAGACCTCAGGCCTGGGAACCAAATTTTCTTGTTCTCCTGTTTGCTCTCCTTCTCTGGATAGACCTCTTGCTTCTCTCATGATATGAGTTTCTCCCCGAACACGTATAATTCAGTCTGGATGTACTGCTTGAAAGAAATGTCAAAAAAGCATTTAATCTATATGAACTGCCACTGTATCTTTTCTTTTCAATGCATGCTGACCATCAAGAAATCTGACTGGACAAAACACAGATTGACTGGGAACAAAATACTGTTTTAAAGTAGAGATAAGTAACAGCGAAGCTTGAAAGTTTATGAATGCTATCTCTGCCTCTTGAATGTCATGGAAGAGATGAATAGTTGATTTTTGCATCACAGTACCATTTATTTATTTGCAAATGTCACTATGGTTTTTTTTTTTTTTTTTTTTTGTTCCTGATAAAAGCATGTCATTACAAAATTCACTGGCAGGAAAAAAAAGATGAACCTTGAGACTAGAACTTTAAAATGGACTTTCTGAATAATTTAGCATAGTTCTGTTTCTTGTGTGCTCTGGAATATTCCTGTTTACAAACAGCTGCCTTACTGCTTATATTCATGTATGAATTTGTTGCATTGTTTGTTAATTTGATAGTACAAGAAATTGTCTAATCAGTCCTATTTGGAAAAGATAACTTTCCCAATTTTAAAATGGGGTGCATGGTAATTGGCACATCCAGTGAAAAACCCAGTCTCCACATCCAAACATTGCTTTTTCCCTTGAAGTGAATGGGAAACAGATTGAGAAATGATATTCTGTAGATATGATGAGACTACGTAAACTTTTTTCTTGGATATAGGGGTAGAATTTGTTTCGGTCTTTTTTCTGGAATCAAAAAGTGAAGTCTCTAAATTGAGAGCTTGGATCCTGGTGAGTTCATAGAAATGTCTGTAGTTTAACACTGACTTCTTTCAGGACTTCCCCCCACACACACACCCAACAACACACTTTAACCCTTCCAAATCCTGCTTTAGCTTCCAAGATCATTAAAAGTTGGCGTTCCTAGCTACCTGGATGCACCAGGAATTAATAAATTCCTCAATGCTCCCTTCTCTTGATGGTTGACACTTCCACAGGCCATGATTTGAAGGATCTAGCAAAACTTACTAGTATACAAAAATATATAGAATAGCAGAGTTGGAAGGGATCTTGGAGGTCTTCTAGTCCAACCCCCTGCTCAGGCAGGAAACTTTATACTATTTCAGACAAATGATTGTCTACTCTCTTCTTAAAAATTTCCAATGTTGGAGTTTTCACAACTTCTGGAGGCAAGTTGTTCCACTGATTAATTGTTCTGTCAGGAAATTTCTTCTTAGTTCTAGGTTGCTACTCTCCTTGATTAGTTTCCATCCATTGCTTCTTGTCCTGCCTTCAGGTACTTTAGAGAATAGCTTGACTCCCTCTTCTTTATGACAACCCCTGAGATATTGAAACACTGCTATCATGTCACCTCATTAAACTAGACATACCCAATGCCAGCAACCGTTCTTTATATTTTTCAACTTCTAGCCCCCTAATCATCTTTGCTGCTCTTCTCTGCACGCTTTCTAGAGTCTCAATATCTTTTTTTTATATCTTTTTTTAAAAAAATAATGTTTATTCAACATTTATATCTTTAACATCCTTGTTTCATTTTTACAGCTTTCCGATACCGGCATCTTTGATAATATCTATAACGAACTATATATACATACATATATACATACATTTACTTTTTATATATCTTTGTGACCAAAATTGGATGCAGTATTCCAAGTGTGATCTTACCAAGACATTATAAAGTGGTATTAATACTTCATGTGATCTTTTTTCTATCCCTGTTAATGCAGTCTAGTAGTGTTTTGACTTTTTTGGCAGCTACAGCACACTGCTGGCTAATATTTAAATGATTGTCCACTAGGACTCCAAGATCCCTCTCACAGTTACTACTATTGTATCTTTTCTTTTTATATACACTGAGAGCATATGCACCAAAGACAAATTCCTTGTGTGTCCAATCACACTTGGCCAATAAAGAATTCTATATCTATATCTATATTGAGTCAGATACCAGCTATATTATATCTGTGCATTTGGGTTTGTTGTTTTTTTGTCTAAATGTAGAACCTTACTTTTTTCACCATTGAATTTCATTTTGTTAGATAGGGCCCAATGTTCAAGTCTGTCAAGATCCTTCTGTATCTTAAGCCTATCTTCTGGAGTGTTGGCTATTCCTGCCAGCTTGGTGTCATTTGCAAATTTGATGCTAGATACATAGTTAATTTGATAAGAAGAGAGAGAGGGAGAATGAGAGAAAGGCTGAGACTAAGACTAGTTAAACACTAATCACAAAACAGTAATTTTTGCACCAGTAATTTGGAGTGTCTTCTACCATTGTTCAGCCATCTTTTGTGCCATAATAATAAATAGCAATAAGGATGTGCTTTATATTACTTCAATAGTGACAGCGTGAAGCTATGAAATGATGTGAGTCACTAGCATGGAAATAACCAGGCACAGAAATATTTTCACAGCTCAACAGAATGCCAACAAAAACAAAGTTGACATACTTTTGCCAGGTATATTCTTGCTATATACAGTTCTGACAATGGAAGGACACTTAGGAGAACCTCATCGATGGAATTCAGCACCAGAGCAAATTCCTATTGGACAATAAAGACAATTTATCACCTATCCAGCTTCTGAAAGCTTCCCTGCCTCCTCTCCCAAATGAGCACTTTGAATGATGATACCAGATCATCACATTGCTTTGACATTGCTGCTAGAACAATATAGGGTATCAATTAGTTACAGTAGGCTAAGCTGCACTGAAGCAGTGGCTACCTTAGCCAGGCCATCAGATTCTCTAGGACACTGTAAGTAGTTCTGTTATAGAACTTGACCATATTAGTGGGAGGTTTTATCTCTCAGGTGGGAGAGCTTACCGGGGAATTTGTAGCCATTTTATACAGCAGATGCAAGGCAGACTCTCTTTTGTGTGCAGAGAATCTAACACTTCATGCATAAGTGGCATCTGTTATCCTGGCACCTGCTAAATAATAGCTCTATTGAGCAATGTGTACATTACAAAAGTTTAACTTTTCTAGTGCAAATTAGGCTTCCCTATTACTTATCACTAAACAGAAATTAAGACTTTGAGTGGGAAAAACTGTCTCTGTGAAGATTAGCATATAAATGGCCATTCATTGACTATTGAAGCATAGAGCTAAAAAAGAAGCAGAAAATGGGATATCACTCTTTAGAGTTATGCTGTTTGATTCCACTTTTAAGCAACTATTTTGATAATTTGCATTTGATTAGAGTGGTTTTTGATTCCTGGCCATAATCATTTTGTTGCCAGTCAGCTACATTATGATTGTTTTGTTTTCTGATTATCTTCTTTTTCATCGAACACCATTATTACTTATTAGGTCTTATTGAAATACCCCAATGTTTATATTTCTGGGCATATCCCATAATTACTCAATAACTACAGTATTGATTGTACTTCTTGCTGGCATGCCAGGTTGTTAAAAACAGTGGCAGACTGACTGGCCTTTAATGTACTTCCAAACCAGAAGTCAGTGAAAGTAGATTTAAAGTTTTATCGCCTTGTGTGATGCCAAAGAACTCTGGAGTTGCTATGCTACGATTTTATTCTTTAAACAGATTTGAACTTGCAATGCACGCAGCAACCCTCAAGCTTCTTGAAGCTTTGGTGGATACCTGCCGAGCCCAATGTGAGTAAAGGCATATCAGAGGTGGCATAGGCCCTTTAAATAATGCATATTCAGTGTATTACCAAGATGTCATATTGTGAGACATCAGAATCCTGTGAAGAGGTCCCAGAGTAAAACATCACACAAGCATGGTCAGTGTGCTGGCAATGTTCTCAGCATCTCATTTGCAAAGCTGTTTTATCTTTTGCCTCCTGTCTCAAAGTTTCTCTTTAGCAATGCCTCCCACAGCAAACAAACACTTTTTTTTAATGAACTCAAAACTATTCAGCAGTCACATGTCATTGGATGTGGGGTGGCTTTCGAAAAGTATCATCTACCTGATTGCCAAATATTTCTAAGTAAAACAGAATACATTCGAAGAGAGAGAGAGAGAAAAAATTGCTTATGAAACCTGCTGCCAAAAGTATTTTTTTTTTCTTGTTAAGTGGAAAGTAGGTATCTCTTGATACTATCTGAGAAACTGTTTAACTACTGATGAACAACTCCAGAGAGAGAAAGCCATTCTAATGCATGTCCTTTGCTATTTATAAAGTGCCCTTGCTGGCTATATTCATTTCTGATTTGGACCTCTTTCTTTCTGAATGGGTTATTGAGTGACAGTCCCTGGCAGCTGCACAATGCAGGATTTGCGTGCAAAATCAATTGGGAAGGCTGGAATGACCCAGTGTAAAGCTACCTGAAAATGATGCCCCCTCCCCTCAGAACTTGTTGGCTGCTCTGTATTGTTTGGGTAAGATAGATCCGCTGGGTGACTCAGCTGTGTCAGTTTCCAAACAAAGAGCCCTCCAGTCCAATAGTCCTTACTCTGAAAATCTCTGCATCTTAGCCGAGTTTTAGGGCTCTGTGAGCTTCCTAATTAGAAGGTGCTTTCAGAATGCGTTTGGCACAGCATGGTTTAAGAATTAAGAGGATCTAGATTTGCATTTGTTTTGTTTTCTCTTTTATTTTTAAATCAAGACCATTGTATGTGGCAGGGCAGAAATAACTGAAGATTCAAATTAAGGCAGAAAGGCATGAATAAGCTCTCCTGCTATGAGATTTCAGCTTTGGAGTCCTGGCCAGTTTTGCTTCATAAAATTATTTATTTCTGATATTTATTATCTGTTTTTGTTTTGTTTTTCATTTTCACAGGAATCTACATACAGCCAAAGTACACAGCAAGAAGTAACAATCTCCTGTGCAACAGTATGAACAGGAAAAATAGCGCTCAGCAGCAGTTAATCAATAAGGTAGTACAATATACATAAACAAGGTTACAAAATACCACTGTTAAAAGCTCGTGCAAAGAGGGTGGATTCATGAGGTGCCAAACTTATATTAAGAGTAGTGATATCAGAACAAGTAGCTCTCCAATACCAGAATTAAAGGCCATCTCAGAAAAAAAAGAGCCATAAAGTGGGCCTCTAAGAGAGAGTCGGCAGATTCAGTGAAAATAAAAGACCCTGATGAAACAGTGATCACATCCTTTGGAATTGCTCAATGATTATGGGACTATATTTTTTAACTTCTTTAGACTATTGTTGTCTAGAATCAGTTCCTCATGATTCCTGACAGCTCCACAAGAAATAATAAAACAAAAAGCAAAATAACAATAACAATAACAATAATAATAATTCCTCAACATCAGAAAAACGAGCTAGATCAGTTGACCACCTGATTAGTGGGTGCAGCAAAATTTCACAAACTAACTACCTACAACCATGACCGCATTGCTAAGATCATTCACTGGAAATTGTGCCAGAAGTTTGGATTTGAGTACAGCAAAAACCACTGGGAACATCAGGTTGAGAAAGTTTTAGAGAATGAGAAACTCAAGATCTTGTAGGACTTCAGGATTCAGACTGACAGGCACTTGGTCCACAACACACCTGACATAACAATAGTTGAAAAGAAAAAAGTATGATTCATTGACATTGCAATACCTGGTGGTGCACGGATTGAAGATAAGCAGCAAGAAAAAATCACAAAGTACCGGGACTTTCAAATTGAAGTTGAGCGACTGTGGAAAAAGAAATCGTGTGTTGTCCCGATTGTAATTGGAGCCCTTGGAGCAATACCCAAAGGGCTACCCCACTATTTAGAAATTCAAAATTTACCGGACTTGAACATTTTGACTCTACAAAAAACCACCTTATTCGGAACAGCTTACATCCTCCGACGATACCTTAACAGTTCCTAGGTCCTTGGTTAGGACTCGAGCTGCTGAGCTATTAACCAGCCTCAAAGGCTGTGAATCTCACTAAAGATTAACCAATAATAATAATTCCTCAACATCAGAAAAATGAGCTAGATTGGATCAAAAAATTATGAGCACCTTCTTTCAAACAAGAGACACATCTGGCTTTTGAGCTATATTTTATGAAGGCCAACATCTGGAGGAGCACCCATAACTTTAGGAGACCAAATATAACCTGTGGCCACAGACTGTGTCTCTTCACTCTTGTGGCAGTGTTTTCTTTTTTACTGAGGGCCAATACAGTCATTTTCATATCTTGAACTTTACATATTTATTTTGCTATCCTGTGAATTTGCAACATATTTCAAAGTATATTTTGAGTTTTATTCATAGCTGATCCTCTTAAATAAAAATGTATCATTCAAAAAGATTTTAAATATAAGACTTTATGTACAAGAGATTTACTTGATGATCTAAAGCAGAACTGTCAAACTCCCAGCCTACGGGCTGGATGCGTCATGCACGGGCCACGCCCATGCCCAGTTTAGCAAAGGGAGAAAAAGTCCTGATATATCACATGATGCTGCTGCGTCGATGTGAGTTTGACACCCCTGATCTAAAGCAACAAGGAGGCAGTTGGCTGCTTACTGGTTTCTCTCTCTCTCTCATTCTCTCTAATAAATTATTACTAAAAGTTTCATGAAAAAGTATTGAACATTTAAACCTCTGAGGAAAAATTGGTGAACTGAATATGGCTCCAATGAGAGCAAATATGATGATCACGGTGGAATGAAGAGCCAACAAATGAATCAGCTGTTTGGAATTCCTCTCAGAACAAGAAGAGGACTTTGGATCCACATGTCCTCCAAACAGTTGATCCTTGTGAAGAAATTATAAGATAGTAATCTCTGATGGGTTTAGAGCTCTGGGAAATGAGGGAATAGCCATCTTGCTCAAGCTATATTTGGCACCTTTAAAAGGACACTGGGTTCACATGCTACTTTTCTAATCACTTTTGCAAATAGCTTATCAACTGCTTTAACTGTTAACTGTTTTAGAAACCTTTGGATTAACAAATTGTACAAGTTTCGAATGTGAATTTACTTCAATCCTGTCAGAATATTCATGAACTGGAATAGGGCATAGTAACAAGGTCAGCCAATGAATAGGCATGGCAGCAGATCAGCCAATGAGGACTGTTTGGAAACTGAAACAGGAAGGAGCCTGGGCGTGGCTCTGTAGCTCTGAGTCTGTCTGCTGAATTGAAACTGAAACTCATCTCTGCTGTTCTCTCCCCTGCCTGTGTCTTTTGTCTGTAACTCTCTACCAAGTTGGAAGAATCTGCTGTTGGTATTGTATGTGTTATGATGTATATAAAGAGAAGTTAATGAATCCTGCTGAATCAGTTATCTGTGTGTGCTTTCTGGATGTGATTTCTGCAACAAACTCTGACAAATCCTTTCTGAAAGGAATATTAAATAAAAGTTGAAGGACTGACATTTTTTTTATAAACTGCAAAAGAGTGATTAGAACATTGATTTAGGAAAGTTACATATTGACTAAGGGACGAGATTGATTTTAAACAAGATTTTGAAATTATAAGCATCTGTCCTGTAGGAAAATGCTGTCATTACACTTTTTTTAAAATGATAGAATAGGACTTTGAAGTTTGGACCTTCCCCTAGATGGAACTGGAATGAACTAATGGAGAAGAACACTTAAATTTGACTTATTAATACAGAATGGAGCAAAATACTTTAATACTGGACATATTGATAAATATTTGTGAACAGTGAGCCCAGAAGTTAATTTTAAGAGTGGCTGCCATTATACATAGACGGTGATTAAAAATGTTATGGAAGAGGAACAAGTTTTATCAAATAAGATTAAGACTGACTTGAAAGTGGATTTAGAAATGTCAGACTATCAATCAACTAGGAGCCCTGGTAGCGCAGCAGACTAAAGCACTGTTATTAACATCAGCTGCCTGCAATTACTGCAAGTTCAAATCTCACCAGGCTCAAGGTTGACTCAGCCTTCCATCCTTTCTAAGGTAGGTAAAATGAAGACCCAGATTGTGGGGGCAATAAACTGACTTTGTATAAATATACAAAAGTATGAAGGCTATTGCTTAACGCATTGTAAGCCACCCTGAGTCTTCGGAGAAGGGCGGCATATAAATCATTTTTTTAAAAAAAAACCCTCTATATTTGGTAATATACCAGCATGTTAAAAATGACAGATCACAAGAGGCATATGTAAAATGATGCTGCATTGAATATACAAATAAAAGTGGCGGATGTGTTAATAATTAAAAGGAATTTGTGAGAAGCTGGGGGGGCAGAGAAATCTGAGTAACTTTTTTATATTGGAGAAAATATCTGAGACTTGTTAAAGTTTTTAAGAATTTTGTGAGAAGGGACAAAGGAAAAATAAAATTTTATCAAGATCTAGGACATTATTTGAAGGGAGTAAAAAAATTAAGATAATTATTGGAAGCAAAAGGAAGGAATATAAGGTTGCTTTATTTTATCAAGGTTAAAATAGATAACCCTTTGTGGTAACCCTTGATTGACTTTTGCTGACTAGGGCTGAATGACAAGCTTTTATGAATTTGTTTATAGATAATAATATATAAAATATGGAAAAATATATCATTTGCTATATTTTAAGAGAAGGTGCTAAATTACTAAAATTATTTATACTTGTGATGAAGGAGAAAATCATTTCATTATATGGTCCCTTTCTTTTTCTTTACTATATTCTTATTTTTCTTTTTTCCTATTTTTTTTTATTTTTCATACTTTCTATTTTTTTCTTTTCTTTTTCTTAGTTTGTATAAGTTTTTATCATTTTAATGTCTAAAAAATACTATAAAACTATTGAGAATTAAAAATGCTCACAGCATTTGAGTTCTTTAATAATGCATCTTTTCTGAAGATTTCTTTGATTTTACATGGAGTGCACTAATAATCAGGAATTTTGATCTTATAAATCTCAACAATTTGGTGACAGTTCTGCAATGTATCCAAGATTCCTTGATAGTATCTCTCATAGCAAAAATCAATTATACATTAAAAATTATATTGATCATTTCAGAGTTCAAAACAAAGAGGCTGGATATTGAAAGAAATCCAATAAATATTTGTGAAAGGCAATAATGCAACTGGTCAGCCAGCAGAATTTCTAAATTTATAATAGAAAATATACTTTATTTAAATAATTGGATATGTGATGGACAGATCCTATAGATGACATGAATCAGGAGCCGCAACCATGACTTGGTGCTGTCCTTTTTGTTAATCCTTTTTCTTCAGTACTTGAGCACTAGAAGAAAGTAACAAGTTCTTTGCAGAATGAGAGGAGTGTGATATCATAGATAGATAGATAGATAGATAGATAGATAGATAGATAGATAGATAGATAGATGATAGATAGATAGATAGATAGATAGATAGATAGATAGATAGATAGATAGATGATATTAACAATATTGACATCCCCATGGGGACGGGGGCAGTGGGACCAGGATTTCAAGCCTTTTATTTTGTCGTCACTGAGATTTATTCTGTTTTTGTTTTGTTTTTTCCATTTACAGTGGAATAAAGCTAACAGAATTTTACTAAACATTTCCTCTTAATTTGTATTCAGAATATTCCACCTTGAATTCTCTCTTTTTCCAGCTGAGATGGGAGAGGGAGTGGAACTGAGGAACATAAGGGGCAACGGTGGCATCCAAGGACCAAAAGCAAAGGATAGGAAAATGTGTGCATTTTCATAATTATTGTTGCAGATGAAATGCATCTGGATTGATCCAAGCTCATATGGAAAGAAGAAATAAATCTGCCATTTTCTGAAGGCTAGTGTGAAAAGTCAAAATTTGATAGAGAGTTATCCAAAATCTCTCACAACAATGGGTGGGATTTCCTGCTACTGCTGCTGAACAGTAGGGCCTCTGGAAGAAGAAACAACTTCTTCTGAAGAATAATGCGTTGCCTGAAGTTACTGTAAAAATTGGGTTGTCTTAGGAATGGGGAAGAAGAGATAGAGTGTAGTAATCGGCATAGGTGGTAGAAATAAGACACCTGAAAAGTGATAAGTGAGTAGAAAATTTAATTGTTAGATGCAAATTCAGCCATAGGTCAATTGTTTTGCTAATGGTTCATATAACAATGAATATATTATAGGCACTGTCCTTCTCTTGACTAACAAGACAAAATGCTATAGAATGTATTCCTACCACCAAGAAGGCTTCAATAAGTAACTTTACTGTAGCAAAATTATGAAACCATTATATTCATCCACTGCTGAATATAATACGCATGTTGAATTCTTGGAAGGTTTAGAGTTCAATCCTAGGTAGCAGGAGATGTTACTCTCTGAAGGCACAAAGAAAAAAAAATATCTGCTGCAAACTCCACATAGGCATCAGGAAAGGCATCCTGCCAGTAAATGCTCAGCTGCATCCAGTTGTCTTGACTCTACCCCAAATTAAGGGATTCAAAGTTCATAAAAAGGGAGGGTATTTTTTTTTACATACATTCCTTATTTTGGTAATGGTCTGGTCTAATGTACTATCAGCCTGGTTATTTTTGTCTATAAGGAACTTTTACAGCAAGTTGGACTTTCGATCTGTTCCTTTTTTGAGGCTTACTTTTGTAATCATGGGTTCTCCTTCGATATTTTGTGCGACATTTGCAAAGTTGTTTCTAGTTAATAAAATTTTATTCAAGTGTGTTAATTTATTTTGTTCATTTCAAGTGTGAGCTAACAAAGAATGATCAAGATTACCAGTTGACAATGAATTTCAGTAAACAACAGTTAAATAGCTTTTTTTAAAAAAATTACTCACCTTTCAACCTGAAAGATAGAAACACCTTATTTTGTTTTAGGAAGAATTATTTAATTTAACATCAGCATAAGTCTCACATTAGTGCTTTGCTATCTCAGTTCCTGATTTGTAGTTCACAGAATACAGAAGACTGTAAATAGTAAGAATAGAAGAGGAGATTGATTAACACAATAAATTTGTCTTATTTCTTATTGTGTTATTTTAGGTTATTTCTTATTGACCGTTGGAAATATTCCATAAAGCTATGTTGCTTTTTCTTGACACTTCACTTGGTGTATTTAGTATTTTTTTGTTCTGTAACATTGAGAAAGAAATGTTTTATTTGATATTAAAATGAAGATCAGTCTAAGCAAAGTATTCAATAAAGCTCTGAGTATATGTGTTTGAGCAAGGTTTCCAAGCTTTACCATAGGATTCCAATCAGGATATTTGTGAGAAATATAGAAAAAAATGAAAATCCAAAACTTATAACTCTTACAGAAGCTTGAGACTCTTGTATTAAGCTCCAAAATATTGCTTTTATCTCTTCATATGTTATAGGACTGAGCTAAAATGGGGGGAAATCCTAGAATGAGGGCCACCAAAAATCTGATGACCCCTAAATGACAAGAAAGATAAAAAAGTTATTTTTTTGCTGCCATTAAAGGGCCACCTGGAACTTTGCAGTCCAGAGCTGGTAGACCTATTCTATGTTTAATGTTGAATATATATTAAATCCACCCAGGTTTCAAGTTTGCTATTCACATTGTGCCCTATAATAAAACAGCAAAAATAAATGGAATTTGTATTGTCAATATAGTCTGACACACCAGGCTCTTGATTCAACCTAGTTTCCAGTGAATTTGTATTCACTAATGAGTTTGCTGCTCCAATTCCATTTTTTGTTTCTTATCATCATTGCAATAGTCATCACAATATCCTACTGTGCCAATTTGGCTACCATTCAGTTGTGCTGAATCAAAACTCTTCTGGGGATGATCTGGGGAAATAGCAAAACTAAAAGAATAGTGAAAAACGGTGAGCAAAATATGCCAGATTCAATAGATATACCTAACAGGGCTATGCAAAGTTCCAGTATGGTTCTTTGATTGAATACCCATCAAAGCAGGTTCACAAAGCAATGCAGAACTTTTACTTAGAGAATTTATCAAACTAATAATGTTATTTTAGGAACCTTGGTGTTCTCTGAGCTTGGTTGTTTTTTTGCAGATGTTTCATTTTATTTCATTTCATTTCAGCACTGATGATGTTACGAAGTCAGGGGTAGTATTCACTTACCTTTGATACCGGTTCGCAAATGGGAGAGCATGCGCAGAGCCTCAAAAACGGGACGTGATGATGTCCAGGCAGGTGGTGGAGCATCCTGCAGCTGTCACTACAGGTTCACCCAAACCAGATAGAACCGCTGAATACCACCACTGTACCAAGTATGGGTAATGAAATGTTTGCAAGAAAACAAGCAAGCTCAGAGAGCACCAAGGACCTCTCCTTTCAACCCTGAGCTACAAATATACTCTGTTATTAATGCTATTTTACTTTTAGTGTTTTGGTGGCCCTGTTCGGTTATCTTAGCCTCAAAGCCAAGTAGCCAGCTATGGAGGATTGGGCTTACCTTAATGTTTTGCTAAGTGTGACATCTAATTAGATACAGCCTGAAGCAGACAAAACACAGAGGCACCAACCTGTAACAGTGTCAGCAGAAGCAATTTCAGTTAGGAATGCTGAGAGTTGTTTTTCTTACATTTACCTGTGAATAGCTCACACTGAACTCAGTAAATCATGCTTCTGAAACCTGAGCAGACATATACAGGTTGTTTTGTGAACTTTTCGTCTTGGTTCACAGCTAAGAATGTCAAGCAGAGTAATCTGAATATGGTTGAACTAGAACAAGGTTCCAAAGTGGTACAATGATCGGTTCAGTAAATTTGTAGTGGTCGTAGGGTTGCTGCTTTTTAACATCATTGCCATGATTAGTTTTTAATATTTTACTTCTGGCTGACAAATATGGTATCATTTTCCAGCCTTTCCTGAAAACCTGATAAGAAACAATATATCTTGGAACTTTCCCAAATTATCCTCAACACAATTCTTTTTTGCTTTGTTCCTTCTCTTTCAGATGGGAAGATCAAGATGGTGGCTCTGACCAAAGAGATCACCTTGACCTTTTTAATTCTCATTCCCTCTCTCTCTCTCTCTCTCTCTCTCTCTCTCTCTCTCTCTCTCTCTCTCTCTCTCTCTCTCTGGTTGGGCAGGAAATAGATGAAAAAAAATCATTGCCCCATGGATGGGCCACTATACCTTCTACCAGGAACACTGCTGGATTTATCCATACATTCATCGGGTATTCCAGATGAAACAACACTTGGACAAAATTATTTGAATTGTCAAGATTTTTTTTAATTTGTATTGTTTTTCTGGGAAAATAAACATATACTGTAATATGAATAATGCTCAAGTACAAAATATATCTGTACAAAATATATCTGCAGACAGACCAATATACCACAACTTGAAACTTCATATTTGCATTTTCCCCTGTTCCTCAGCTGAAATAGCATACTTTAGTGAATCCTATTAAACTAAATGCAAATGATCAGCCTGTCCACATGTGCAATAATAATAAGAAATATATTCAAGCTGTTTGCTTATCTTTATTGTCTTAGGTCAGAATAAACAATTTTCTTGTTTAAAAGGGGATTTTTTTCCTATCTGAGATACCAAAACATAACGTAACAAAGCAGTCTTCCACAGTTGTCAGATATTTTTAAGCAGATTTCTCTCTCTCTCTCTCTCTCTCTCTCTCTCTCTCTCTCCCTCCCTCCCTCCCTCTCTCTCTCTCTCTCTCTCTCTCCGTCTCTCTCTCTCTTTCTTTCTTTCTTCCTGCATTGCAGCAGTGCTTAAATAATGTTATTCTCCCTCTTTGAAAAAGAAAGAAATAGATTCTAGTTTTTTGTGGTGGCAGAAAGAATTAAGATAGATGGTTTAGGGGACCAGTTACCCATAACAATTTGCACTGCAGCTTATAAAACCTGAGATTTGTTGTCCACAGTATAGATTTAGAAAGCAAAGGGGGATGCAAGGCAGTGAATACCTCATTCACTAGACAGATTTAATTTGGGTTCTAGACAGCTCTTCATGAGTTCAATTTTCTTTATCAGAATAACAATTGGGATTATTTATTTATTTATTGTAAGGGCAAAGTTCTGAACACTGTTAAGTGATTAAGAAGAATATTCAAAGTTTGTTGGCTCCAGAGAACAGCCAAGGAGCACTTTGGAAAGCTTAGGAAGCTTCAAATTGCTCTTGATCCCCAGATATATTGTTTATTTGTATAATTTGTTTATTTATTACCTTTGACTCTTCCTTTCCCTTTAACATCTCAAGGTAATGGATACAGGGACTTCTTTTCATTTTACTCTCAGAACCAAATCATGTGACCAGGTGGGCTGAAATGCAGTGAGTAAATTCAAAGTAATCCAGTACACTTCATGGCTCAGTGGAGACTTGAACTTGGCTATCCCTACAAGTATGCACCATCCTATCTACAGATTTATTTATCATGTTTCTACTCTGCCCATTACACTTAAATGACTCTGGTCAATTTACAATAAAAATATACTGTAGAATAAATAAAAATGTAGTTAAAGCAGAACTAAAAACAAAGTTGAACACTGAGATATTAAATAGTTAGAGGCAGAGACAGTTCAACATTTAACTTCAAAATGCCTCTGCAAATGATATATTCAGATATCTCATAAGCAGGGGTGAAATGCTCCCAGTTCGGACCGGATTGCCCTATCCGGTAGCAATGGCAGCGGATGGTTTGGAGAAGCCAAAAATCCCTGCGCACCCCCCCACCACCATGCCCAGCTGAGCCACATGATCATCAGAGGCTTTTTTTTTTACTTTTAAAAGCATTTTTTCTACAACCTCTTCCGATGAAAAAATGCTTTTAAAAGTAAAAAAAAAAAAAGCCTCTGATGATTGCGCGGCTCAGCTGGGACCATCAGAGGTTTTTCAAAGCATTTTTTTCTGCAACCTCTTGACCCAAGAGGTGGTAAGAGAAATGCTTTGAAAAGTCTCTGACGATCCCGGCTGAGTTGCCTGATCGGCAGAGAGGTATTTTTTAAAAAGCTTCTCTGACGATCCCAGCTGAATTGCCTGATCGGCAGAGGCTTTTCAAAGCATTAGAAAAAATGCTTTGAAAAGTTTTTTTTTTTAAAAAAAATTGGCCACGCCCACCCAGTCACATTACCCCACCACCACCACCACCACCAAGCCATGCCCACAGAACAGGTAGTAACAAATTTTACATTTCACCCCTGGCTCATAACAATCCTTAATTATATCCTTTCTACAGCTTGTTGCTTTGGACAAAATGAAGAAGAGGGAGGTGGACCCCACAGTTTGGGAAATTTTAATCTAATGTAAACTAACACCATAGCCTCTGTACTGTCTGCTTTCTTTTTCATATTCTTAACTTTCTTCATTGTTTTTCACTTTTTGCTATCATTATTATTATTATGAGATATACTGTATATTCTGCAATTCCTGCAATAGAATATATGCGACCTACATGAAACTCCTGGCCTCATTTTTTTCCTCCGTAGAATAAGAACCTTGTGAGGTAAATTGGGCTGAAAGTGAATGAGTGGTGAAGACAGTAAAGCCGTATGGTTGACTCAAATCCAGAAACTTCCTTTTCTAAGTCCAACATTTTAATCATTACAATATATTGGTGTTCCATACTAATGGGTATTTAATGGGGCAGAGAAAAGGATTGATTGTGATTATTTGTACCTAGAAAAGTTTAGGCTAGGTTTTTTTTTAATGTGGAAAAAAGGAAAGTGAATGATGATGGACAAATGAAGGAGACTTTTTCTTATTATGCACTGTACAAGAATTATAATTATGCACGGTTTAATTCCTTTGCAAAACACATATAAATTGCTGCAGCTTAATCCAATTCTTTTCCCTCTTACTGCCATTATTGCAGCTATTGAGAAGCAGGAAAAAATTCCCTCAAAATGTCCAACTTTAAGATAGAAGAAATGGACTGATATTTATTTAATTCCTCTCCCAATCTGGTGAGGAAGCAGCAATTTTTGTTTAAATGAAAAACTTCACTAAAGAGGAGAAATTGACAAAATCCTATTCAGAATTCCCATAGCAGAGAACATTGTGTCTAATTGGAAGGTAAGATTATATACCTCAACTAGAACACCCCAGAATACAATAAAATGATTTTGGGAGAGACTGTTTCATTCCATTTACTTCTATTTTTTCCCTATGGAAAAGTAATAATTCTACATTTTCTCTTTGTTTTATTTTACTATAAAGATGAAATCACAAAAAGTTGACTGCTGACTCTCCTGGGTGTTTTCCCACTGCCTGTGAGCTTAAGAGAAAAAAATCGAAGAGAAAATGTGTTGCTTTTTGATATCTCATTGATTGGTATTAAGCATGTCCTTTTGCAGATTTCAAAGGAGTTCATTCAACCAACCAACCAACCAGCCAGCCAGCCAGCCAGCCAGCCAGCCAACCAACCAAACAAACAAACAACCAACCAACCAAACAAACAAACAACTAAAATATCAGTCTTCCAGGCATACTTTTTAATGCCTGTTCTCAATGACAAATAAGAGGTACTTCTCCATTATCTTATGTCACAAATGAGGTAATGAATAGTATATACATACCTCAGGTTATTTGAGGATGGGGAATTGACTGATCAACATGCATGCACGCACGCACGCACACACACACACACACACACGGAACAAAATCCTTTTGTATGTGTAGAAAAAATGAATTAATCGTATAAAACAAAAGCAGACATTAAGCCGATGAGTATGTATGCTTATAAATACTGTAGCAATTACAATGCAGGTATCTGCTTCTTTATTCAACAATAATCAGATCCAACAATTGTTGCACAATAAACATGTCTCTTTTATCTGTTCACCTCTTTTACTCATTGGGTTCAGAGTTGTTATTCCCTAACATCAGCCACTGATGCTGCATTTTCTGGTGTTACCACTAGGGGGGAAATCCATATACACCGTCCTTCACCTAATCAAAAACAATGAACACCTGCCTTCATCCCCAACTCTCCCCCAATAAGTTAAAGGCTCTTACCTTGATACTACTAAAGATACTCCAAGTCAGGTTGAATCCGCTCTCTTTTGCCTCCTTTCTTCTCCCCTTTCCATGCCTTGGTTATAGTTAGTTTACCTTCCCTTATTTTAGATCCCCTCTAAATGTGTTACTATCCTAGAATTCTTCACATCCCAGAATTCAAAGCCAGTGTGGTCAATCATCACCTCTGAAAAAACGGGGTGGGGGGGAGTCTCTTTCTCCACTGATGAACAGGTCTTTCACTTTTTCTGAGACAAAATATAAGTGCAATATATGTTATAGACAAAAAAAAAACAAAAAAAAAACTGCTTCCTTTTCAAATATTCTAAAAGCCCTGAACTGATGGACAAGCCCAAACGAAGGGGCAGGTGCCTGACATTTTGTTTATTGGTATCATCAGAAACATTTTCTTTGTAACCCAAGAGAAGCTTAATAGCAAAAATAAAATAAAATAAAATGGAACATCTTAATATTTTAACACAATGCTGACAGTTGTTGGAACATTCTGCGGGATAGAAAAAAGTTGTTCCTGTAGGCAATTCTAACCCAAAAAAAAAACCCCCCACACAGTTCTGTGACAGACAGTGATATAAACTTAGGGACAAAAGATATTGCTTCAGCTGAAAGATATTAAGGTAATGAAGCATCAGACTGTTGCTTGTTCACCATGACATATGGGCAAATGGTCACCGTGGCATAATCGCAGAGGTTGACTCAAGTGTTATATATTTCCTATTTCTTCTCCGAAGGAAAGACAAAAGCGAAGCTCATGCATAAAGGAGACTGTACTTGATGCAGAGAAAAAAAAATAGTGATGCATGTACTGAAATCAAAGTCCAATAGCTCAGGTGCAGGTTCACCTTCAAGCACTAAGTGGTTTTGTTGAAAGCTAAACAATGAGGAATGTTTAACTCTAATAAATCTTTATGGTAGATCAGCACAAAAAGGTTTTAGCACAGGTGATTCGTTAATTATAATTTATTACAAAAAATTAGCAGTGTTTAATGATCCTGAAACATTTATGTCCACCTGTGTGATGTGCTTGACTAGCATTGGGGAATTAAAACTTGTTAGACAGAAAATCCAGATTTCAATGTAACACTTTTTTTCCCCTCTAAGGAAGAATATCTGCAGAACACAAGTGAAAAATGTAGAGCACAAATGGTTTTTGCAAGAATGATCTGTGAGCATAAAACTAGGCTTATACTCATGAATCTTTCTTGCAAAGTCCAGTGAATGTTCCATTCTGGAATAATAATTTTCTCTGAAGTACATCTAGGAAGAAGTTCTAATTTTTCATTTAATATACTCATATGTATTGTACTAAACATACTGGACAGGTCTTACTTTAACAAAAAGTAACTATTAATTAAACTGTATACAACATACACACACACACACACATACACACTGTATATATTTTATTCTCTTTTCGTAGGTCTTTATGTGTATTTTTCTCTCAGCCAGGTTTTTCCTACGTAAATCAAGATCTTTATACAGCCATAGTTCTGTGAAATCTCATTCACTAGTTTCTAGGCTTTATCAGACATAAACCAGCATTAAGTCTCACAACAGACAGCAAAATGCTGGTTTGATGTCTGATAAAGCCTAGAAACTAGTGAATGAGATTTCACTGAACTATGGCTGTATAAAGATCTTGATTTACGTAGGAAAAACCTGGCTGATATATATATATGTGTGTGTGTGTGTGTGTGTCTTTGGTTATTCAGGTTTTCTCCCACGTAAAATTGGAAGTGTCTTGGCGATGTTTCGATGAAGTCTCATTTGTCATCTTCAGGCTGGTGTTTTCGGCTTCGTGCTTCTAGGAGCAATGTGTGATTGCAGCTGTTTCTTCCTTTTAACTGCCAGTGGGGGTGTGAACTGATTGGGTGGGAGCTTGGCTGTGTTCTGATTGGATGGGGGGGTTGGCTGTGCTCTGATTGGCTGGGGGTGTGTTCTGTTTGGGTGTGGACTTGGTTGTGCTCAGGTTAGTCTGAGTTGCAGGGGGATTTGAGCTGGTGAGCTCCATTGCTGTTGTTTGGCTTCGTGTTCATGGTCGTGCCACATCTTCAAGATGGGTGTCAGTTTGCTTCATGTATGGATTGGAGGGGTTTAAAGTGGCTAATAATAAATAATCATTAATGATAATGATAAAGTTAAAGCAACTGAGGGTCAGTTTCAAACTGGGTTATGATGGAGTGAAAGGGAAAAAATGGGGAGAAAAACACTGATAGTCTGGAAGGCCATGAGAATATTTTTTTCCCTTCTCTGAAGATCCTTCATAAATTCAAAACTTTAGAATATGCATTCCTAATCAGATCATATTATTTGTTATTAACTCCTTCAAAGTCTTCCCTCCCAACTGAAAAATTAATGTTAGATTTAATTTAATGTCTAATTTGTAGTAATAGCAATGCATTTATTATGTATTAACACTGTAATTTATAGGTATGAACATGATTTCACCCTGGAACCTGGAAAGTGCTTGAATATGAGCAACTTTAATAAAAGATGCAGCTAGAGGATAGCAAAATCTCAGCACGGCTATCCTCATCACTTTGTAGAAGAGGAACATCACTTTATTCCTAGCCTCTTCCAGGAAAATAGCCTAAAATTTGTTCCCAGTATTTCTCTTTCACTTGGGTATCATGTACACAAGAATATGAACGGTACTTTCAGAGGGAAAAAATGATTACTTCTATTAGTAACAAAAGAAAACTCCAGTAGACTATCTCAAGTCCAGGTGAGTGATTGAACATGTAGTCCCTGTAGTTTTCTTGGCAATGTTTTTTGGGTGGTATGTCATTGCCTGCTTTGTCGGACTGAGAGGGAGTGCCTGGCCTAAGTCACCCAGCTGGCTTCGTACCTAAGGCCAGAGTAGAACTCCTGCTATATAAATATTTTAAATAAATAAATAGTCTGATGCCTTTACACTACACTGGTTCAAATCTGGAAAGTAAGGTAGGGAAAATGTGATGGTTGGAAACTTGTTGCTCTCAACTAAAAATATCTGATTTTCCCTCTGAATAATCTGGAGTTTCCACTAAATCCAATCCAAAATGGCAAACTATTACCTACTAATAACTGTATTAAGACATATTATGGAAAATAATTTTGTTTTTATCTTACAGGAGTACTGCTATAGATCTCAGTGGATTTATTTCCACAAAATTTCAGAAGGAGTTGTTTTCATTATCTCCTCAGGATTCTTCCTCAGCTCACTGTAAAAGCACTGTGTACACACCTTCTTGATGATCGGTTTCTTTTGGGAATTCCCTACTCCCTTGAGCTCCACAAACTCATTTTTAAATTCAAACAGGTGGCCCAATTTTGGAATCCAAGGTTTAATACATTCTTACCCTAGCCATTATATTGGTCTTTAAGATCACTTGAGGTATTAGTGCTCACAGAACCTGTATTTTTGGTACATTTTCCTATTGTCTCAAATTACATTTTATACATGCATGCATGCATGCATACATACATACATACATACATACATACATACATACATACATACCTATAAGTTTGAATATCAAAGCCTTCAGCTTGTACATTCTGTCCTTACTACTGTCTCTCATTAACAGGAAGAACTTGTAGAAATTAGAGGAAAAGTTCTAACTGCATTATACATATTAATTTCATAAATACCGAACAAATTGACATTGCTACAGCTTTCATTTTAGATTTTATTCAGTAATGTTTTATTCATGTAAAAATATTGATTCTAGTGTATTTTAATTGGCAATAGTGATGTTAATGAAATAGAATGACCTAGATTCCTTTTTAGAAGCCCAACAAGAATACTCAATTCCAAGAACCCTAACCAATATATCTATCTATCTATCTATCTATCTATCTATCTATCTATCTATCTATCTATCTATCTATCTATCTATCTATCTATATATATATATATATATATATATATATATATACAGTATATAAAGACTATATTTCAAGTTGCATGCTATGGTTTTCTGTCATAATAAACCAGAATAATAAATCTCTTTGAAGTCTAATATAGTATGACAAAAGAAATTTCTGACATCAGAGAGAAGATATTTTTCCCCTTCACATTTTGAAGAATAACATTTTAATGGCTGTCTTGCGGCTTCCTGACAAGCAGTATGTGACTCCAATAATTCTATGAAATATCTAAGCGGATTCGATATATTCTGCTGATTAAGAATTAAATGGTTATAGTTCCTTTGTTCACTTTGCGCTCTATAGGAACTGAGAACAGAGTTTTCATTTGTTTTCCTTTCAATGAAGCAGTTACATCTAGGCATATATTTTTTGAACTATTATTATAATAGATTTCAAGAAGAATCGCTGTATTGGTCTGCTGCTATGAAAACAAATCTCATGGTAATGCATAATAAATTGCTTAACCTTTAATATAGATAAAACTCTTCATTGTTTTTTAAAGGTACCTCTTCACTTGAATTAAAGAGACGACTGATATGGCATTGAGATTATAATTTCAAAAAGTGTTATCAGAGATAATAAGTGCCTACGTGAGAGAGTAGGAGACTCTGTTAGCAAGAAGAACTGAAGTTTAACTTCTCTAATTTAAACTACATTCCTTGTCTCCAGCAGTTTCTTTCCCAGTATCCCTCCCTATCCAGTTGCTTGGCAACAGAAAGAATATCATTTACTTTTGAAGAGGAAACAGTAACAAAAAGGGAAAAAATCCACAAAGCAGGCAGCATTGCAAATTCTCATACAATTTGTGGATGAGCAAAGATCAGCATCTAATGAAGTTGTTTAGATTCAGGTGCTGACTTGGATATCTGTTCAGACTACAGGATCAGTTGTTCCAATGAATCAAAAGAAAATTGCATACAAACAGCCCACTGTAATTCTTTCTGTAGTCTTTTTTATTGCTTTGATACACATGTTTAAATAATCTAATAAAATTAAGATGTTTGGCTTTCCTAAAGTTATTTTTATTTTAATATTCAATATCATTTATTTCTGGAAGGCTGCTTGCTATATTCTGGAACAGACATTTACAAATTATTATTTGTTATGGCTTGTCAGATAGTCAGCCAGATGTTTAGATTGG
The DNA here is from genome assembly GCF_059756535.1 of Pantherophis guttatus. Classification (NCBI taxonomy): domain Eukaryota; kingdom Metazoa; phylum Chordata; class Lepidosauria; order Squamata; family Colubridae; genus Pantherophis; species Pantherophis guttatus. The sequence goes on from NC_142063.1 coordinate 62,115,626, forward strand.
ATTTGGCATTTGGACCTGTCAAGTCCTTCCCAAGGATCTGAGATGGGCAGGTGTTTTTTTTTTTTTTTTTTTGATGATGATATTAAAGCAGCAGTGAAATCCTGCCGGTTCTGTCCAGCTGACGTGGACCAGTAGTGGTGGCAGTGTGTGGATCAGTGAACCGGTAGCGGCAGCAGCGTGAGGCTCCGACCACCCGCCCAGACGTTAAAACCAGGAAGTAACCTGTTTTTGATCCTCTGCGCGCAGAGGGTCAAAAATCGGACGTGACATGGTACACATTTTTCCAAGTAAAGCTGCCTTTTGTAATTGACTGATAGTGATTCTGTCAATGCCGATAGTATTCAAATGGTATTTCACCTAACAGATTACACCTAAAATGCCTATTACCAATACACCTAATACTATATTTGTTTTCTCTTTCTACAGGCATTTCATTTTTATTTGCAGGTCTTTGTATTTTGTGATTTTTTTCCAGTTTTTTTCTCTTCTCTTCTGCTGTCTCCAGGTACTGCCTACAGTATCACTATCCAGGTATTTTTTAAAAAATCATTCTCATTAAAATTATGAAATCTAGAGTTATCTGGCAGGTGCTTGTCTGTTTGAATTGTAAAACCTCAGAGCACATTACTTCTTCATTTCCTATCACATTGTTTATTTTGTGGTCTGACTAGTTCTTATTTGCAGGCAAATAGTATTTCTTGCACATATTCCAATACACCATTGCTTCTACTTTTCATGCTGTTATTTGTAGACAGTCTGTATGACCTTCTTACAGCAGCTACATATGTACTTCGACAGCAGTACATATGTCCATATCATGCTATCAATACATCAAAATTACAATGTGAAAATGATATTGAAATTCAACACACTTAATGACCATCTCTTAATTTGTTGGTCTTGCCACCTGCTATCATATATACAAAGGATGATATTTATAACTTCCCATAAGACGACTATGTCAAAAATATCTAGACTAAATATTTTTCTTTTTTTTTCTTAATCTTCCTCACTTCTCTTCCCCGTCTTCTTCCTCACCATTTTCTTATTTACCTTTGTATTTTGTATCTTATTTTATCTTATAATTCAATAAAAATGTTAAACCAAAAAAATATCTACACTAAATAACAAACTGGGTGAGAGCAAACATTCTTACGGAAACTGAAATTGTTAGGCTAAGTTGTCCCTTCTGTTCCAATAATGATTTCTATTTTCTATTTCTATTGTCTATTATTTTTACTTATAAATCTATGGAATAGATTGGAGTGCTCAAAAGTCTGTACCTCTGCTATCTGAAATGAATAAATAAAGCTTATTTAATTTTCTCATTTTAGTTCACTTCCTTTTTTTTGTCCCATTTGTAATCTGTTTTCCTGTCCTATTTCATGTATGCCTATTTGTCCCAAAGTATTAGCTCCTTGTTTGTTTATTTGTTTTTAACATTTTCTTTATTGAACTTGATTGGAAATAATCTTTGCTGGTCTTTTAAGAGGTCCCTCGTAATATTCTAGGAATTGTTTTGCAAGTCTCTTGTTCTTTTCCTCCTCTGGAAAAATAATTTTCAGTCTTACAGGGCCCTGAATGAGGTCATTTTGTTATTCAATAGATCATAAAACTCCCATTCATATTTTGGGTGGGGTTCATTTTCTGTCTGTTAATGTTTTATTTTTTGTAACAGTATTATATAGCATACATCATAAGTTCTGAACCTTAATTCTCTAGCTAATTCTCCAGCAATATCATATGTGTGTTCTTCATGTATTTATATACATCATTGGATAACCCAGTGGCCAATAACTGTATATTGCATTTACACTTCTAAACTGAAGTTGAGTCTTTAACCAAAGGCTAGAAGTGAAATGGAATTGGCAAAAAGAGTTATTAGAAAACATGAAGCAACTCTGTGCTTTGCAAAGACAATTCTGCAGTGTCTTTTCTAGAAAAAAAACAACAAAAGACACTTGAGCATTTTTCCCCCTGTTAGATTTTTTGAAACTTCTAGAAGTCTTAACTCATGTTCTGAAAGAACTGTAACATGTTCTGGCAGCACAAGGTAAAGGAACAACTATCCAAAATCACAGGATTGCTTAATAAATCATCCATTCAAACAGTCATAATAATATTACAACATAAAACACCCTCATTATTTTTAGATATGTTAACTAAAAAGGACATGCATCAATTATTGCAACACAGAAATGGCTATGGAAATTGGCTGTTAAACAGTGAGAATGAGGCAATGGATGTTTTTGTGAAAAAGTTTGATAAAGACATTTATCTTGCTTGAAATTTGTTTGGCAATGCATTCATGTAATTCTGGGTCTCGTGAGATGAAAATAACTATTGGTTTATGCAATTTACATGTAGAAAAGATAAATAAAAACTGTTTTAGATTGTAAGTGACTTCTGTTCTTGTGACCAATAACCTATTGTGAGAAGTGTTTATCACTGGAAAAGATTCATCAACTAGCTTTGGAATTTTAATTTGCCTCTTTTTTTTTAGCGGTTTTAATTTGCTTTCCTACTATAATGAACATTCCTTTATTTAGAATATTTCCTTCTTCCTTTTTTTTTTACTGCATTTTGCATCGTCTATAAATAAAGAATATTACACTTCAAATCAGAGTACAATCTGTTCCCTCTTTCCTTTTAGGTATTTTATAGATAGTTGCCCTATAATTAACTAATTACCAAAATCTAATTAATTATATGTATCCATAAGTACTTTTGGAGTATTTATAAATCTTTCTTAATAAATAGTAAATAAAAGTTAAGGCAAAATTAAAATAAATTCATAAAGCAACTTGATTAGAATCTGTGAGTGGTTTTAGGAGCAATCAATGCCAAGGTTATAAAATAAACTCTAAAATTAAATAAAATGTGAAGACTGATTGTCTGTCTTTCTGTCTGTCTGTCTGTCCGACTGACTGACTGACTGAAATACCCTCCTCAATGAGTGGCAAAGCTACTTCAAATCACTGAGCTGCTATATGGATTAATAATTTCATATGAAGATAGAGACTAGACACATACCACAAGCCTGGGTACACTTAATCCCAGCCCCAGAGGACAATGTCATAAATCCCCTGGCTTCTGCACAGGCTGTTCAGCTGAGCATCGGTAGTGCAAATACTACTCTTCTAGTCAGTTAATGTAGCTTAGCCATGACCTGAAGAGACTTCGGTGGCTGATGGGGTAGCTTAATTTTCATGCCAATTCAATCTTTGGCCTCTGCACTGAGGCTGCCAACAAGGGTGTGAATTAACACCAATTATTCTGGTGTTTTATGAACTAGACTGAAAGTATCAACTCATTTTACACAGGTCACTGAACAACTGTCAGATGTTAATGACTTTGGGTTCCCACCTACTGACCTGCTTCGGGTTAGCAAAAAGGCTCATAGTGGAAGGGGTTTGTATCTCATTAATAAAAGGCTGACCCACTCGGTCCCTCAATTATTCCCTTTCACAAAACCACATAGGTATTTCTTTCGCTGTCAAATATATAACAAAAGGGCAAATGCTCTGTTGCTGATTGGTTTCAGGTCAGCTTAGAAATAAGCTCATTGGTTTCAGTTTCCTTGCAACAATGTGGCAGGTAAAGCCAAGAACTGGTATGTTTAAATATTAATCCATGAGTTACGAGCAAAGAAATTGCAAATAATGCATTTAACCTGCAGGGCATTTACATTGGAATACTGAGGGAGGTAGAATGCAACTGTTTGCAAATAATGTGAGCCAAATATTCACATCACACCTAAAAAGACAGAGAAACACCGAACTTGCTGCTCCCTTCCGATTCCCCAGTCATTGGGGACAAATGACATCTGTTTGAGGGTTCTGGGATTTGTAGCCCCAATACATCTGGAGGGGAAGCCTTATTTGGCTAATGGCTGTTTTTATTCAGAGAGCGCTTTGTATAATTATCCGTTCTTTCGGGAGAACACAGGGAAAAATTTCATCACAGACGCTGCCAGACTTCACTGAATTTAAATACTGCATGTTAATGACAGGCAAGTTTCCCAGCCCCTAGCTTACTCAGAATAGCATCACTCAGATTTCTTTAAAAATGTTTTTGCTGAAGTTCAAGATTATTATTATTATTATTATTATTATTATTATTATTATTATTATTATTATTATTATTATTTTTGGAGGGTGGTGGTCTTAGTAAGCTGAAAAAAAATGAAAGCTGGGAGAAACTAGAATCCAGTCTTTTGTACCAATCTCTGCCACCACACACATTTTATACATAGAGCATGCAAAGTGGGAGGAGAGCTAATAGCAAAAAGAGGACAGTATGATGACAGCTGAAGCTAGACTTCATCCTAAATGGATATTCTTGAAGCTATTGGAACATGCACAGAAATGGTAATGAATCAAGTACTGAGGCCTGGGAAAAGATGTTTCTTGTGCTTCCCCATCACTTGACTGTGAACTTAATAATGAGGCTTAGAAGATCTCTGCTGTCATGTGTTAGCCTTCCTCACTGTTCATTTTCTATCACCTGCATTGGGTGCATACTTTAGGAATTCACTAGCGACAATATGATATTTCTCCCCCGAGCTATACAGCTGGAAATGATGTCCAAGAATCTAGTAATGCAGATCTAAGATATAAAGGAAAACTAAATGATCTTTTTACCCATTCACTAGGTAGACTGCACCAGAGAAAAGAAGTATGAATCACCTTCCCATTTTATTTAATATCTTCTGCATTCAAGTTTGGTACCTGTATTAGAGCCTAAAATAGATCTGCCATCGGGTAGCTTAATTTTGGGTTCTGCTTAAAAGAGCCCATCTGAAAAGTTCTTCATCTGAAAAGAAAAGGAATGATTTTGCTCATGGATTTCTCTTTCCAGGTTCTGTATCCTGTCCGAAACATCAGCAGACTGGATAACTAATAGGAAAAGTTTGAGATTTAATCCAAGTTTGTTACTTTTCTTTTCAGTTTTTTAGGAAATCCTCTGGCATCTCTTGGAGGCAACCTCAGTTTTCCAACCTAATGCAAATTCTATGATAATTCATCTTAGAAGCAGACATTTCAGAATGTTTGCCTGATGTTTAATGAGTGAATATATGAAAGCACACTGGAGAAGTGTGTGCCTATTAATCCTAGGTAAAGCCCTTCCCAAACTGAAAGAGAGATCATGCTGCTTATGCCTTAGAAAATTATCTTCAGGTGTTTGCCTTTGTTTCCAGGGCTTCTAGTTGCAATCAAAATGATCCCCAACACATTTTTTTTAAGAATTGGAAAGAATGAGTAAATAGCTATCTTTCTCTCATGTTGCCATATGATGTATAATTTTGTACACCTCTTAAAAGCTGAAACAATTCTTTAGTTTATACATCTAGAAGTAGACTTTCATATTTTGAGGGGGGAAAAAACAGAAGAATTAACATATCTTATTCTGTGACACAAGAGAATTCACAGTAACCACTTTTATCCAGAGGATCTCTCATCAGAACAAACCTTTTCAGCTGCAAAAAAAAATCTGGAGGACCATTACAGATAATTCTAATTTGTAATTTAATTTGGGTCATCTAATGTAGGGTTTTTGAAACTGGGAGTACTTGGTGGTTTCATAAAATACTAAAGAAAATACTAAAGAAAAAAAAGCATTCATCCAATTTTCTATCACTAAAATTTTGCCTCTTGATCAGTTGTCTGGGAATTTTTTTTTTAAATGACTAAACTTCATAACTTGAAAAACTTTGAAAAGCCTTAATTTAGTAGTCACTTCCAGATAAATGTAAGAAAAAATAATGAACCTTGCCATCAGGATCAATCTGTATCCCTATGTTCCAGTATGTAAAAGTTTGCTGCAGATTTTAATCTTTTTTTCTTTTCCTGGATAATCACAAAAAAAATAGACAAACCAAAGAATTACAGTTTTATCTGTAGAATAAACATTAGAGGAAGGAAGGAAGGAAAGAAGGGAGGGAGGGAGGAGAAGGCAAGGGGAGGGGAGGGGAAGGGAGGAAAGGGAGGAAGTATGCTTACAAATATCTGACAGCTCTGTGTATAATCTCTTCCTGATTATCCATCTATGTGATTACTAGGAGTCAATAATAACTTGATGATACATATTTCATATTTTAAAGAAATGTACATAGGGAGAACTCTTGCCCCAGCTCTGGGCCCTTTTTAACCCTCACTTTTTAATTGGCCTGCTATTGCACCACTATTTCCTCACTAATATTAAAATTAAGTCTCCTGACAGCAGACCGTTTTCCCCTCTTTTGATATATCTGGCTTAGCTTTCCTTTTAACAAAACTTTTTACTAGCCTAAACCTCCTGGCATGGCTTGTCCACTGGCGCCTTATAGGAGACAATATCCTTCTAGCTAGGCCCAAACTACAGTATGAATCAAGAGAAGCTTTTTTTTTAGAACAAAAAAGAAAAGGCTTTAATGAACATGTACTCATAGCAAGCAACAGTACAAGAGATGTCAGTACACCATCACAACATTAATTAGAAAAAAATAATTATTCCCAAAAAGCAATCAGATCTTATGGGAGGTGGAAGGAAAGAAAAAAAATCTCTTTTTAATTAAAAGGTAGGGGATTTTAAAAAACCATACACACAAGAGAATGGGATGTCGGGTGGGTAGATCCTTCTCTTTTTCTACCTAACTAAAACCAATTGCTCTGAACTAAAAGTGAAAGCAAAATGAACTAAGAGAATAGAATAGAGCAGAACTATAAAAAGATTGATGTTGTGGAATTTACTTCATAGGCAGGCGAGCAAACAGAAGTTCCAGTCTTACAATAATCCCTCACAGCAATTTCAGATCAGGATGGGTCCTTAAAGTGCTAAGTGTTCCTTAAATCTACTCAGATTATTCCTCTCTAATCCAACCTACTCCAAAAGGAGTCAGGAGATGACCAATCTTTGATATCATATGGGCCGAGGCTGTGAATACAAGGGATAGTGGCTCAATACTTGACCTTTCCACACCATCTGAATTTTGGATCCAATCAGAATAGAGATGGAAGGGACCTTTGAAGTCTTCTAGCCCAACACCCTGCTCAAGCAGGAGACTCTATACCCATGATGGCGAACCTATGGCATGCATGCCACAGGTGGCACGTGGAGCCATATCTGTGGGCACATGAGCATTGCCCTTGCTCAGGCCCAGTGCACATATGCAAGCCGGCCAGCTGATTTTCTGGCCTTCCAGACCCACTGGAAGTCGGGAACAGGCTGTTTCCAGCCTCCGGAGGGCCTCCGGGTGGGTGGGAAAGGCCGTTTTTGCCCTCCCCATGCTCCTAGAAAGCCTCTTAAGCCTGGGGAGAGCGTAAAACAGGCCTTCTGGGCCCACTGTGCCATCACATGTCAAAAGTGGAGAACATGGGGGGGGTCGCGTACACACACATGTGTGGGGGTTGGGGCACAGGGGGCATTGAATTATGGGTGTGGGCACGCATGTGTGTGATCCCCCCACACTCCCCCCTTTTGGCACACGACAGCAAAAAGGTTAGCCATCACTGCTCTATACCATTTCAGACAAGTGACTGTGTCGTCTTTTTTTGGGAAGATCCTCAGAAGAACAAAACATTCAGAACATATGCAATTTTGTTTAGTGAACAGATAATTCAAACTCTGTAGTTCTATGAAAAGGGTCATTTATGCACACAATATGAGGTGAGGTGTGAGGTGCGTGTATGTGTGTGAGTGATAGAACTATATAATTTTACCCTAAAGAAATGGTTATCTCTAGAGTTATGGACTCTTTGTGGCAAGAAATGTTCAGGCAGAGGTTGGATATTTGTAGATTGCAAATGTTATGCTCAGAATACTCTGCATCGTTTAGCCAACTGGACTGAATCATCTTCAATGGTCTCTTGTTGAAAAAAGAAATATTTGGGCAGGGAAGAAGAAATAATACAGCTGAAAGTTTGAGTTTAGAGCTTCTTTGCAGATCCTTGCATTAAGAAGAACATTTGAAAAATATTCAAAGTTATTTATTGACTAATCCTAAAGTAGAAACTTTTTTTTCCAACTGTTACAAATTCTATGGCATAGGAGGTAAAGAGAATGAATTATATCTCACCTTCAGTTTGATGGGGGAGGCTTTCTTGTGTTTGTTTTTTTCCCCTACTGATTTGTGGCTGAGAAAAGGATTGAAAGAAAAAGTGAACTGTTTCCATTTAACAGAGTCATGTGGTAGCTGGAACAGTGTGAATGGAGCCGTGTTCAATACACTGTGGTGCTGTGTCCCAAATATGAGTAACAGTAGCATCTGGACACACAAAGCTGACTCATGGCATTTCTTCCTGCCCCTGGAAAGGACTCATCCTTAGTAGTGAAATGACATTGCCTTGACCTATTATTCAGCTTCCCAGAGAACAGCTTACACTCAGGTCTTTGTTTTTCCCAACCAAAAGGAAGCTTTGGATGAATGGCCCATTCATCATTCCCACTTCATTAATTCAAGCTTTCCCTCTGTGTTGTTGCTTTATTATGCCCAACTGTTAAGAAAGCAGCTAAATTTAGCAAAGGCAAATAAGATAATTCTTCCCCCCTACTTTTAGAAAGTTAGATCCTAATAACAACCTAGCTCATTCTGAACATATACTATTCAAAGTGGGAAAGAGATTAATAGTCTCTGTAGTTCAAGAGATAACTTACTCTAAATAATGTGTGCCTGTATCACATTGTCTTCCTGTTTTTATCTAGCTGTCTTCTTCCAGGGCGCAGATGGTAACAAACAATGGTTCTAAATGTAATGAAGGGAAAAAAAAAACCTTCAATGAAATGAAGATATATTTTGAGAAAAGGACTCAATCATTTCTCCTCTGTTCTTTAAAAATGACATGATAAAGAGACAAGGTTCATATCCAGATAAGCAGGCTCATCAGGAAGAAAATATAAGAGGAGCAGACAAAGAGGGGTTAGAGATACACCAAGTCAATCCAAGAAAGTTTTCTATAAACAGGCGGTCCCAAAAGCCAATGGACCAGGTGTGAAGTACCAATGACCTACCCAAACCCAGTAGTGGCCTCCTTCAGAAGTTAGCTCCTCAGTTTTAGCTGTTTCTAGCATTTATATATAACTCTGTATTTTGATACTCTACTTTCAGATACCACATTTTCAGGGGATGGATGGAAAAGACTTCAGAATGGATCAGAATTTGCTGGGTCTAAAGTGGGAACTCATGTGCATCAGTGGTGGGTTTCAAAAAATTTTATTACTGGTTCTGTAGGTGTGGCTTGGTGGGCGTGGCATTGCTTGGCGGGGGTGGCTTGGTGGACGTGGCATGGGAAGGATACTGTAAAATCTCCATTCCCACCCCACTCCAGAGGAAGGTTACTGCAAAATCCCCATTTCCTCCCGATCAGCTGGGACTCAGGAGGCAGAGAATAGATAGGGGCGGGGCCAGTCAGAATTTTTACTATCACTTTTCCGAACTACTCAAAATTTCTGCTACCAGTTCTGCAGAACTGGTCAGTACCTGCTGAAACCCATCTCTGTGTGCATTCTTCTTTGCCATCATTGTTAGGGTTTGACAACATAGGATGTGATCTTTGAGTTACTTCTTGTGGGCTTTTCGTCACCTGAAGAGAAGTATAGATTCCAGCCTATGTCACTGGACCAGTTATCTAAATGAGCGCTCTTGGCACTGTGAACTTGACTGCACTCAATCTTGGCCAAAGTCCTTTATCACCATTCTTCAATTAAATAGTCATAATTTATTAATTTCTGTGTTTATATTAATCTGCCTGAATAAGAAGAATGAGAACCAATATAAAAGTCCCATGCACTTTGATTACAGACATAGCTCAGTGAGAAATACAAGCCACAGCAACAATCTGCAGTATGTACAATCAGCGAAGTTAACCACAAATAACTCAACAGTGTTTCACAGAATACCTGGACTAATTTGTGGACAAGGATGACTTTTGACATTTGAGAAACATTTTATGGATTTCACTGTTGGGTGGCTGATTTATGCCATTTTAGCTACATGACAGAAGAGGAGGCAAAACACTGCTTTTTATTCATAGAAATGTCATATGTCACACAATGACTTCAGTCCATTCAATATTATGTTCTTCTATCTACTGAAGCCTTCATGCTCCTCTGCCTGATTAATAATAAAATGGGAGACACTGTTCTCCCTCCATGCCATAAAACCATATCTAGATTATTCAGCAATCAAGTCTGTGGCCACTGTTTTCTCTGTCAGAGGTGGGAAAACAAGACACACATACATGGATGAGTGCAAACCACTCATTGCTTAATGGACTTACAGTCCTCTAGAGAGCATTGGGATAACTGCATGAATACACCTGCTTGTCTTTGCAGCTTTGAGTTGTCTAGCTGAGGAAGAGGGGGGAAAATGCACAGAGGCAAGTGGCTTGCTGCTGAACACACAGCCAATATTGGTTGGTGACAGATCATGTGCATTTATCCGTTTATTTTAGATGACTGCATTGTTAAATCTAGAAGATGGAAACACTCTCTCGGTGAAATGCTGTTCAGAACTGCTGATGCTGGACTGATGTTGATGAATACAGATATGCTGCCCCTAAATATCTGACCCAATTGAGCTAGGATCCAATAGTATCATCCTGGCCCAAACATAAACTATTGATCTACCTCTAGGCTAATCTTTACCTCATGCATATGGATCAGCAGTGACTATAAATAAACTTTATGTGGAAATACCTCCAGAATTTTAAAGCGCAAAAGTATAGTTTCATGTTTCCCTCAACTGTTCTTCAATAATCACAGTGTTGGACCAAATTTCTCTTACTATTAATTTAGAGGAGAATGTGTACTTTTACCTTTATCATTGTTCCCAGTGGAAATAATTATACTTTGGTTCAGGTGGTTGGTGTTGCTATTCACTGTATAAAATGATTCAAGAACACCCTGCCTTTTACTACTATATATGCAGTATATCAATTTTCTGGGAATTGATTCTGCAATTTGGTACTTGGTAATTTTGCCCACATTCATTCATAAATGAGCAGGAGAGAGAAACACATATCAATTTATTCTATGTTGAAGGATAATATATAAATATTTAATATAAAAATAATCAAAACACATCTCAATTGGGCTTAGAAATGTTCCAGTCCAGATCTCCAGAAACATGCTACCCATCAGCTTAGGAAATGTTGAGTTTGAAATGGAATACAATTTTCATTAGTTCTTCTGTTGTTATTTTTGTAACTAGCTTCTTCCCCACTGAAAAGCAGCTGATCTGATTTTTCTCTCCAATCTGGGGACTATCAAAGGATGGGTACTCCTGTTCCACCCCTGCTCAGTTCCCACCATTCCCTTTCGTTAGCTTGCCTCTGTTAGTGTTTCTCACCTTCACAAAAAATCAACTGCAGAGAAAGGTGAGGAAACAAGAAAAAAAAATTCCAAGGACCTCTTCTATACAATCTCAGGATCAATAGGATTATATTTACTATATTTATAGTAATATTTTCATCTTGGCTTTTCACAACGGGTAAGAGTAGCTTTAGCCCTACAGGGATGATTCAAGGCTCTATTATGCATTCATTACATAACTATGGCTGGAATTATTCCATTCTTTGTTCTACTGGGGTTTGTTTTAAGGCTTTTAGTTTATTTTTTTTTATCTGTGATTTAATTATTTTGTATTGGCCTTAGCTTTTTTCTTTTTTAATTGTCTAAATAGAGCATCACCTAGGGAATCTATGTTGTAGTATAAGAGAAAGCTAATTGGATGGATGGATAGATGATTGATAATAAGATAGATTGATTGATAAATAGATAGATAGATAGATAGATAGATAGATAGATAGATAGATGGATGGATGGATGGATGGATGGATGGATGGATGGATAGATAGACAGACAGACAGACAGAGAGATGATAGATATATAATAGATAGAAGATAGATAGATAGATAGATAGATAGATAGATAGATAGATAGATAGACAGACAGACGGACAGACAGATAGATAATATATGTAGGTAGGTAGGTGGATGGATGGATGGATGGATGATGGGTGGATGGACGGACAGACAGACAGATGATAGATATATAATAGATATATGATAGGTACGTAGGTAGGTAGGTAGGTAGGTAGGTAGGTAAGTAGGTGGGTGGGTGGGTGGGTGGATGGATGGATGGATGGATGGATGGATGGATGGATGGATGGATAGATAGACAGACAGACAGACAGAGAGATGATAGATATATAATAGATAGAAGATAGATAGATAGATAGATAGATAGATAGATAGATAGATAGATAGATAGATAGACAGACGGACAGACAGATAGATAATATATGTAGGTAGGTAGGTGGATGGATGGATGGATGGATGATGGGTGGATGGACGGACAGACAGACAGATGATAGATATATAATAGATATATGATAGGTACGTAGGTAGGTAGGTAGGTAGGTAGGTAGGTAAGTAGGTGGGTGGGTGGGTGGGTGGATGGATGGATGGATGGATGGATGGATGGATGGATGGATGGAAGGATGGAAGGATGGAAGGAAGGATGGAATGATGGATGATAGATAGATGGATGGATGGATGGATGGATGGATGGATGGACAGACGGACAGACAGATAGACAGACAGACAGACAGATGATAGATATATAATAGATATATGATAGATAGATAGATAGATAGATAGATAGATAGATAGATAGATAGATAGATGATAGACAGACAGAGAGATAACAGATATGTAGGTAGGTAGGTAGATGGATAGATGGATGGATGATGGATGGATGGATGGATGGATGGAAGGAAGGAAGGATGGATGGATGGATGGAGGATGGATGGATGGACGGACGGACAGACAGACAGACAGATGATAGATATATAATAGATATATGGTAGGTAAGTAGGTAGGTAGGTGGGTGGATGGATGGATGGATGGATGGATGGATGGATGGATGATGGATGGATGGACAGACAGACAGACAGATGATAGATATATAATAGATATATGGTAGGTAGGTAGGTAGGTAGATAGGTAGGTAGGTAGGTGGATGAATGGATGGATGGTTGGATGGATGGATGGAAGGAAGGATGGAAGGATGGATAATAGATAGATAGATAGATAGATAGATAGATAGATAGATAGATAGATAGATAGATGACAGACAAGCAGGCAGGCAAGCAGGCAGGCAGGCAGACATTGAAATGACTGAGCATAGCCTAACATGATCAGTGGGGAGAACAATCCATTTTTGTACTCAGTAATGAGGAACAAGTAAATGAAAAAGACTCAAGGCAAGATGAAATTTTGAACTGGAGAATTGTACAAAAAGAACACTAGCATTGAATTCAAATTTGTTTCTAAAATGCAGGCATCAGCTTTTTGATATATTGCAGTCATTAAGGGAAATTTATAACGCATGCAGGTAGCATATATCTTTGTTTTGTGAAATATTGTTTTCATATATTAAATAATGTAGCTCTTAGTTCAATGAAGAAGGTACACATTCATTTTCAGGCACCGGCTTCATTATTTCATATATGCAGGCAGACAAAAACCCAGAGTTTTCAATTAATTTTCACCTGCTTTCATGGAAAAATATTATTTAGTATGGGCTTATTTTGCCGGATGAACACTGATTGATCTTGTCAGGAGAAAATCAACCACATTTAGCCACTTGTAAGGAAAAACACTCAGAACAATATCTTCAACAAGTTCCTTCGGCTGCAGAATCGGGCTGTCAGAATCAATGTTGCACTGCAGCTCTCTAAGTAATTTCCATTTAGAAGCGAAAGCAGTTATCTTCAACTTTGTGGGCTTTTTTCTTCTTTTCTTCTTTCTTTTTTCTTTTCTCTCTGTGTGTTTTTTTACTTGTCCCCTACCCATCTAATACTACTCAAATGTCACCGGCACACATACATTTACCACGCTCCAATGATCCTATCCTCTGTGATGACATGACTATAGCACAAATGCTGATGATGCTTTTTATGTTGCAATGTGACACTCCTCAACAAATAACAGAAGTGAGTTTTTTGTAACAGGGGTGGGAGGAGATGATCCAATTGTAACTTATGTATAGTGATTGGACACTGGTCATAATTCAGGAGAAACTGACATGTTTCCTGTTTTCCAGTAACAGCAGACTTGACTTTCTTAAACTTTTGTCTATAGCTGGTACATTTTTATGAAAAGACATTAAGTATTATAATGGGCTTGTTCATGGAACATTCAGAAGGTAGAGTGCCAAATGTATAATGAAACAGAGACTCTTTGGGCATGGGTTTGCATCTTGTGTTTATAATATGGAATATTGTTATTTAGGGGCAAGATATCAAATATCTTGCCAGACAACGGTAATGGCACTGGACTTTCTATAGTAAGTCTTGAGATGTTCTACTATCAAATGCAATCATTGCTGGGTATTGTGGAGTATGCATAGGGTACAATTTTTAAAGCAAAAGGGGATGCATATCTCATGGATGGGCTTCAAAAATTTTAGCAAGGGGTTCTCTGCCCAGTTAATGGGTAGGCGTGGCCATGGTGGCCGTGGCCTAGTCGGTCTCTTGCACCACAGCTGGGTGGGGTCATTTTTGCCGTCCCTGGGCTCCGGAGGCTTTCCTCGAGCCTCTGGAAGGGCGAAAACAGCCTCCTAGGCTCCAGAGGCCCTCTGGAGGCCAGAAATGGCCATTTCTGGCCTTCCTGAACTTCCAGTAGGCCCGTTTTTCACCCTTCCCAAGCCTCAGTGTGCACCCTGCACTCACCTTCATCCAAAATGGGCCACGTGGGAACTCTTGGGAGGGATGGGCAGGGCCAGCTAGGAGTGGGATTTGGGGGTTCTCTGAACTGCACAGAATCTTAGCTAGAGGTTCTCCCGAACCCCTGCAAACTACCCAGCAGCCCACCTAGGCAATATACTCAAAAAACAGAATCCTGCTTATAAAAAGCATAATTTTAGAAAACAATAATTAATATGCATAAAATAAGAAACTTCCCTAAAATAAAGGAGTGACTCAAAATACAGCATTAGATTTTTCCAACTGTCTATAATAAAGAGCCAAGGTTACATATCTTGTGGGTGAAAGTTGGCGGAGGGGACAGGACTTTTACAACTGGAGAAGTAGAACATTAAAGACATCTACCATAACTTTCTAAGACAAAAGTGAATCTGGGGAAAGGGTGCACAACAATTTCATTTGTCTAGTATATGAGACATGCAAATGAATCTTGGGAGGTAACCACAAAGTTCTAGTAGTATTATTGAGATTTTTTCAAATAATCTACTCTTCTGCCATTTATGGTTTGTTAGCTAAAAGCCAGCATTTGAACTGGACTTGAAAACAAATAGATCTGTTTCAAGATCTATTGAATCTTGAAGGTCTTATATATTCTATAAAAGATATACATTCCAACAGAATGGCTTATGCATTGTGATCTAGTATAATTAGACAGCACCATGTAAAACAGAAATGTAGATATGAGTTGATTCTTTATTTTTATATATACAGTTATATACATCATGTCCGCACACATACATACAGATATATACACACCAGAGTACTATAGGGTTATTTTATATTATTACAGTATATATAGGAGGAATATATATATATAATATATATATATATATCGATTCTGGGCTTTTTTCTTTTCTGGCAGCCAGCAAGTTCCTGCTGCCAGGTGAGAGACTTATATAGATCCTAGATTCTACTGAGCTAGGGCTGCAGAAAAACCTTGGTTACATAGGAAAAACCTGGCTAGAGGAAAAACACACATAAATCCTACGAAGAAGTAAGAAAATAGATACTATATCTTTACAGGGAGGATACATGAGATGTGGGTGTGGCTTACTGATGAAGGCTAATGAGCTAGAAATAGATCTATATAAGTCTCTCACCTGGCAGCAGGAACTTGCTGACTGCCAGAAAACAAAAAAGCCCAGAATCGAGTGGATGTGATTCTACTGAGCTAGGACAGGGTATTGGTGTCTACAACAGGATTTGTGTGATCCTTTCCTGCACCTGAAGATATGTCATGATGATGAATGGGATATACGGGTTAGCCCCATTGTTGTTGAGCCTTATATCCAAACTCTTGTATGCTTAAACATCTCAGAAGTTCTTTGCATCTATGCATTGTGCCAGACTCTTTTCTTATAGGAAATATCTGTACACGCATGCATGTATACCCATCCAGATCCAGAATTTCTTCCTGTGAACAAATGAAATATGTTTTCCCTTTCACTATATTGTATTCACGCATTGTAAGCCGCCCTGAGTCTTCGGAGAAGAGCGGCATATAAATCTAAAATAAAATAAAAAAATAAAAAAAATATGTTTGCAGTTTCAAATAACTCTAGACTTCCTCAGAGTTTGAGATTGCTCCTATAAACTTAGCAGCAGCTGGGAGGAAAAGTGGGACATAAGAAACCCTACACATTGCTGGCTGTAGCCTATTTTCTCAGTCTTAAGATTTACATTTTCCTGGAAATAAGGTCACCCTGAACAGAAAGGAATTTAGTTTTCCTCCAACATCCATAGATTGTTTGGTAAGTAATGGACTTATTGAGACAATATATTATTTGCTTGCTTGTTTCATGTTGTGATTAATCCTTTCACTAGCTCTGGAAGTAATAGGCCCACACAGAAACAACATTAACTGGGACAGTGCTTGCAAATGAATAGTTTTCTCCAAGCCCACTTTGGCATCCTAGAATGTAAGCATTGAAAGGGATTATTTAATTCAATCCCCTAGCCATTACAAGAATTCAATTCTTCCATGATAAGATCAGCAATAACGTTAACTAAGAAAGCATAAAACATATCAGATATAGTTCAGCCATAAGTATGCTTCTTTAGTTTATATAAAAACCCATTCCAAATATTTAAGTATTCTTGTATAAAAGCACTCCAATAGGCAATCAGTGGCCATTTATTCCCTGGACAAACATTATCTACTGCAGGAACCTCACAAACTCATCCCCAGTATTTGACTGAATCAGAAGAGCAAAAAAGCGTTCACAAATCTTTCATGCATTCAAAAATATAAGAAATAAAGTTTTGCAGGTGTTTCATGTAAACCTTCTTTTGCTGACCTCTAAATCCATGTTTGCAAGTGGGGATTCAAATGTTAAATTCCATGCTAAGCAACATGTAGTGACAATAACAACTCTAAATATGTGAAGATGTTAGAGTACAAGGGCCAAACTTGGTTTTTTTCTTTGCATGCCAGCCGTGCTCTGAAAGAACTTCCCCCATTCCACTCTGGGAAGAATTTGGTTATGCAAGCTCACTCTTATTATGTGAATACAAATTTCTTAACTTGGTTTGAGAGATGGGCTCCAGCCTACCTGGGAAATGTTCTGAAAATCATGGACCAGAAAAGGTCCTAGAGCAGGGGTGTCAAACTCACAGCGCCACAATGGCATCATGTGATGTATCGGGACCTTTTCCCCCTTTACTAAATCAGGTGTGGGCATGGCCAGAGCATGATGCATCTGGCCCGTGGGCCAGGAGTTTGACAGCCCTGCCCTAGAGAGTAAGAAAATATCTACTACATTGCTGATTTTGCTATTTATTTATACTTTTTGATATTATCTGTTAGGCCTTTTCAGGATAGCTATGCGTTGACTTCTGAGTTAGGGCTTCATATTCAAAGAATCGCCTTCTGTGCCTGCATTTTAGTTAAGCCATCAGCTTCATAGTTGGAATTTTTGAAGTATAACTTCAAGCTTCTCTTTTTAAGCTCTTGGAATCTTAAATGCAAAATCTTTAAATCATTCTTCAGGTAAAAAAAAAATGTCTTGCTCTTGTTTAACAAATACAGAATTATGTGATAGGTTAAAATAGGAAGAAGCATCCTCCAAGATTTTAAAGTTGGTGTGGCATGGAATACCAGTTATACAATCGAGCAACATGCTTTTACACAAAAACTTGATGAGTTGATCTTGCATCATGCATAAGAAGGAACTTATTGATCTGTCCATCCTGGATTTCTAAAGTGACTTCAGCATAAGTTCCCTTTTATTCTTATCTCAATGTCACATCTCATGTTTGACAGATATTTATGAACAGACAATGTGACAACACCATCTTCTCTTTGAAGTAATAAAATGTTTGTGTCAAACATCGTAATCAATGTATATTTTCGTAAGATAGCTTTGCATAGGTAAAACCATTCTCCCAAACCTGTGCAGTGTTTTCATAAACAATTTTACTGTCAGATTGCCAAGGTCCTCCCATGTATGAATCAAACATTAGAATTTATTATTTTAATCTATAGAGTAAAAATTTTCAGTTACTCCTCACCCTGAATTTCTCTAATATGGTGCCGCTGGATGTCAGGGTCAGAGTTAGGGTAAATAATATTTATTGCTTTCTGTCACATTAGCAGTTAGCTTCTTCTTCCCAGAATCCTTTCTATTTCATTGGCCTGTGACCAAATGCTTTTTATAGAAACTTTCTATCTTTTGTTTACCAGTACTCTCATACCAGTTGTGCAGAAGGCACTTGCTTTATTGAATACTCACTATGTATCAGGTGTTTGTCTTATCAAGGCACAGCAAGGACACAATTTGCTTTAGTGAGGGTGTTTGTGTCACTTCAGAGACTGGTGCTTCCAGTTGCTCACAGGAATCATCACAAGAGGCTTCTTTTCAGGCATAGCAGATGTGCATATGCTTTTTCCAGGTGGCTCCAGAAGTGATGTAAAACAGCTCAAAAACCATATGCCAGTGCTGCTACGGCAAAGTGGGTGAGTATATATGCTAATATGAGTGTGAAGAAAGTCAGGTTGATATGGTAGTTAAGGCACCAGGCTAGAAATTGAGAGACCATGAATTCCAATCCTGCCTTAGGCATAAAGCCTTCAGTGTGTCTTTGGACCAGTCATTTTCTTTCAGTCCTAGGAAGAAGGCAAAGGCAATTCACTTCTTTAAAAAAATATTGCGAAGAAAACTATAGGGACTAGTCCGGGCAATTGCCCGGAATTAGCACCTACTCAAAGATACTATGAAGGAAGGAAGGAAGGAAGGAAGGAAGGAAGGAAGGAAGGAAGGAAGGAAGGAAGGAAGGAAGGAAGGAAGGAAGGATGGAGTTGCTTTCAAAGATGGTTCACTCAAAGCACTGTTGAAGCGAAGCACCCAGTAAAATCTTTGCCCAACTAAATTGCTCATATCTTCATGATCCAATTAATATTGAAAACAACTTGAAGCCCTGGAAAAGCAGAATATAAGTCAGCACTGGGCATACACAACCTTCTGAAAATTTAACTCAGATTTGTGGTTGGATGCTTTCTACAGTAGAAATGCACCAATACATTTTTTCCAAGAGTAGACTTTCAATAGTGACAACAGAAAGAGCACAACTGAAAAAAATCCAATGGAAAGAAATGTTCCTTGAGATTTAAGTGACAAGTGAGAATAGCAATAGCACTTAGACTTATATACCACTTCATACTGCTTTACATTACAACACCCTCTAAGCAGTTTACAGAGTCAGCATATTGCCCCCAACAATCAAAAAGAGTGCAGAGAAGAACTGGAGGCTAAAACATATGAAGAACGGTTGCAAGAACTGGGCATATCTAGTTTAATGAAAAGAAGGACCAGGGATGACATGATAGCAGTCTTCCAATATCTCAGGGGCTGCCCCAAAGAAGAGGGAGTCAAGCTATTCTTTGAAGCACCTGACGATAGGACAAGAAGCAATGGGTAGAAGCTAATCAAGGAGAGAAGCAATTTAGAACTAAGGAGAAATTTCCTGTTAGAACAATTAATCAGTGGAACAACTTGCCTCCAGAAGTTGTGAATGCTCCAGTACTGGAAGTTTTTAAGAAGACGTTGGATAACCTGCCTAAGCAAGTGGTTGGACTAGAAGACTTCCAAGGTCCCTTCCAACTCTGTTATTCTATTCTAATCCAGGTCTTCATTTTACTGACCTTGGAAGGATGGAAGGCAACCTTCAGCTGGTCAGGATTCAGCTGGCAGTGGGCAGAGCGGTACATCAGTTGTAAAGATAACCACTATTTGAAACAAAGCCTTCATTCTTGGAAAGACACTTATTTTTATTATAGAATTTCTCTCCAAGAATGATAATTATAATTTATCCCATCTTCACATCTCCTTATTCCATGTCTTAATGTAATTATTGTGATATATCTTACAATGCATATTAGTCACAGTTTTATACAAATGTTTCACTTTTTCTCTCAATCTTGAAACTAATTTTTTCCCATCAGCTCCATTTGATTTTGCATTTTCATGTCTTTTGTTAACATCTTTGTCTTTTGTTTGCTAATTTTGAGCCCTATCTAACACCCCTAAATCCTTGTTTCCATTAATGTTGTTGTTCCTTCCAGAATTATCATCTGAGATTAATATACTTCTAATAAATTAATTTGACTGAGTTTGTAAAATCATTACTCTAATTTGTAGCATTGTTTTATGCTATGGAATAAGAAAATTCTTTTTTTTTCAAAGACTGACTAGGTGCCATCAAATCAATGTTATCTCTTCCTGACCACATGAATAAAACATTCAAAGCCTTTCAAGGAAATTACAGGGACTAGTCCAGGCAATTACCTGGAATTAGCACCTAGTCAAAGGTACCATAACTGGGTATTCTTCCAATAGTGCATCTATGTTGGTTGGTTTGTTTTACTTTTTCTGATAGCCTTTACAGAAAATATTATTTTATGTCTATATTTTGGTGCCCACAGATAAAAAGTAAAAAGTACTTTCTAAATGTCCAGCATTGATATAAAATAAAAGTTGAGATCTCTATGTCTTTCTGAAAATAAAATTAGATAAGGTCCAGTAATTTAATGATTGCCTTCTGAGCTGTCTTAAACTGTGGAAGCACTAAAAGGTTACAGAGTGCTTCTCTAAATTAGCCAAATGATTCATGTGACACTCAATTTGCTGGCTTCTTTATTTTATAGCTCAATCCTAATCACATTTATCTACCAGTAAATACCATTGATTTCAATAGAACTTTCTCCCAAGTACATACACTTATTGCTGTAGCTTTTGATAGATCACACAATTGTCCAAAGCAATATCTCATGATTGTTGGTTGCATTAATCAACATCAGATAGGCACTTTTAATTACTCTTAAGAACTATTTAAAAGTTTCTATACTTCTGGAAAATGTGATTATCTTGTACATATTTTGCAGTAGTAGGACTAAATAGAAGGCTGGCATCTTGGTACACCAAAGACACAGGATTTGGGAGATAAGGCAGTAGGAGACCACTGCTACTCTACAACACTTGACAATGAGGAGAAAGATTTAGTTATTACAGAGAACCATGAGCAGTAAGGCCCAGAACCTAAAGTTTAAAGCATGTGGATAGGGAAGGGCCAGCAGTAATGCCATTCATGTGTGTGTGTAGAAGACTACAATGTTTTATCAGATGTGTAGTACAAACAGGAATACTTAGTTCATGACTAATTTTGTAAAGCTGTATTTAACCTATCCTGACTGAGATATCCAAGGAATCCCAACAAGGATTGTGTTCTAATGGGACAGTAATTCTCAATCCATGTAGAGTGACATAGAGCTGTATTACAACTGCAGTGGTGGCACAGTGCTTAGAATGCAGTACTGCAGGCTGCTTCTGCAGACTGCCAACTGCCAGAAGTTCCGCACTTCGATTTTCACCAGCTTGAGATTGACTCAACCTTCCATCCTTCCAAGGTCGATAAAATAAGGACCCAGATAGTTGGGGCCAATATACTGACTTAGAGAGGGCTGTAAAGCACTGTGAAGAGGTATATAAGTCTAAGTGCTATTGCTATTGCTATAAATTTCAAAAAAGCTGTTATTTCAGCAGTTGTTGGGATCTAATTAATGGCTTGATGATCTTAATGCCTATCCTATGGTGGACAATTCTGAAAAGTTCAATCTCTTTTTTATTTATTTATTTATATGCCGCCCTTCTCCGGAGACTCAGGGCGGCTTACAATGCATTAAGCAATAGCCTTCATACTTTTGTATATTTTATACAAAGTCAGCTTATTGCCCCCACAACCGGGTCCTCATTTTACCTACCTTAGAAAGGATGGAAGGCTGAGTCAACCTTGAGCCTGGTGAGAATTGAACTCACAGTAATTGCAGGCAGCTGGAAGCTAAATACTACTTTTAACAGTAGCATTAGTTTGCTGCGCCACTCAGGCTCCTCTTGCATAACTGAGGGACTGCAAATGCAGAGGCTGTAAAAGTTTTTCTCTTTGTGTTTTCGGATAGTAGCATGAATATAACCTCAAGCTGGAAAGGTACAAAATGGATGAAAAGCTGTAATCTGGAGTTTAGGAGATCTTGATCCATCTTCAAGACATTGCTGTGACTCTTGGGACATGACAATACTCTTCCCTTTTTCTTATATCCACGAGAACCAGTTTCACTAAATGGCACTGGTTAAATGTGCCAGACTAGAAAATGGGAGACTGGGAGTTGTAGTTCCACCTTAGGCACAAAGCCATCTGAGCGACCATGGGTCAGTAATTCTCTCTCACTTTCAGAAAAAAGCAGACCATGGCAAACCATTCTGAAATCTTGTTAAGAAAACTGCAGGGGCTATTCCAGGTAATTGTTAGCAGACAACACTAAGTCAGTACAGGCAGAGAACAAACAGACAAATATATTTATTTATTTATTTATTTATTACATGTATTTATATGCCGCCTTTCTCCCTAAGGTCTCAGGGCAGCGAACACAAGTTAAGAAACAAGTACAATAAAATCATAATTTAATCCAAATAATTAATTAGTAGTAAATAATAAAGCCTGGAACCAGTCTCAGCCTATTTGTTTGAAAAGCCAAGTCTTCAAGTCCAGACAGAAGGAGCGGAGATCAGGAGCCATCCGGAGCTCAGTAGGTAATTCATTCCAGAGGGTGGGAGCACCCACAGAGAACGCCCTACCCCTGGGCACAGCAAGGTGACATTGGCTCGCCGTCCGAACCCTGAGGAGAGCAGCCCTATGTGAGCGAACAGGATGGTGAGAGGCAGGCAGGAGAAGGTCATGCAAATATCCCGGACCTAAGTCATGAAGGGCCTTATAGGTGAGGACTAGCACCTTGAAGCGGATCCGGAGAACCACTGGTAACCAGTGCAGCTCACACAGGAGGGGTGTTATATGGGAGTAACGAGGAGCTCCCATAACAACCCGTGCAGCTGCATTCTGGATCAGCTGGAGTCTCCGGGTGCATCTCAGGGGCAGGCCCATGTAGAGGGAATTGCAGTAATCCAAGCGGATTACTAAGTAACCAGGGCATGAGTGACTGTGCGAAGGTCATCTCGGTCCAGGAAAGGGCACACCAGGCAAACTTGTGCGAAGGCCCCCCTGGTCACGGCCGTTAGATGGTCTTCTAGAGATAGCCGAGCATCCAGGAGGACACCCAAGTTGTGACCCCTATCAACGGGTGTAAGTTTCCCCATCTATCAAAAGTGATGGAGCCTCTGAAACCTGAGATGCCGGCATCCACAGCCACTCAGTCTTAGAGGGATTGAGTTTGAGCCTGTTTCTGCCCATCTAGGCTCGTACCTCCTACAGGCAACGGGACATCACGGAAAGGGCATCTCTGGGGTGGTCTGGGGTGGAGATGTATAATTGGGTATCATCAGCATATTGATGATATCTCACCCCAAAGCCACGAATGATCTCACCCAGTGGCATCATATAGATGTTAAAGAGTAGGGGGGAGAGAACTGACCCCTGAGGCACCCCACAATTAAGGGGCCTTGGGGTGGATCTCTGCCCTCCCGCCCATACAAATTGAAAGCGACCCGAGAGGTAGGAGGAAAACCACTGTAAGACAGTGCCTCCCACCCCTAACCCCACAAGTCGCTGCAGTATGATACCATGTATAACATTATATATATTACCATATATAACAAAATACATTTAAAAAAATGAGAAGCAGCAAAAGTGCAGAAGTTATTTAATGGAATGCTGAACAAGGACTAGAGCTTTTGAAATATTTTAGCTTAGAAAGGTGAACAAAAGAGGGGCATGATCAAATATTTAAATATTTAAAATCCAGAGAAATATGAGATATTCCACACACACACCCCATCATTATGTTAAAATGTAGGCCCAGTCACTGACATGTGTCAGGACATTCAAAAATACTATGCACTCAGTTATAATACATTTTATACAACACAAAGCTACATTATGGAATATGGTGCTTTCAGAAATTAGTATGAGCTATCAATTATGTGGTTTTAAAATGGACCTAGGCCAATTAATGAATGATAAAGCTATCAATTATTGCTAGTCATGATGATTATAGACTAATTCCTGCAAACCAAAGACAATGTAACTTTCATACTTGTTGCTAGGGAACAGTAATGGAAGAGAATTAATTTCTTGGCTGTGTCAATTCAGAATTGTGGTACTCAGTATTGTGTTAGGCTTTAGCTTGATTAGCAGGACTCTTCCTAATTTATTAACTATTTGTAGAAGATAAGTTCTCTTTACTTAGTTTCTGGGATGTGAAAACAACAACAACAAAATAAATTCTGCTAATAAAGATAAGCAACAGATGCAGACTGGACTCTATTCCCTCACCGCCACCCCAATATCTCTCACAACTCATTTTCCATTTTTTATTTGTCAGAACTTTTGCTGGATTGTGGAACAATCTTGAATTTTACCATATATTTGCAGCTTAGATGTTGGACTAATGCTGGTTCCTATCAAGCATGGAAAAATCAGGAAATCCAGGCAATTCAAATGAATACAAGTGTAAGCTTGTGCTCTTTACAAGAATCTGAACTATTAACAAGTCAAAGCAGAAAGACAGTGGATAAGAGTCAATGGAATTCAAGATGAGCTGGACTTAGATCTCTTGTGGGAGTACTTGACAAACACATTTGACCCCGCCCTCGGGCTCAGCCTGATAATTTTCTACAGTTCTTTTTAATAAAATGTGTGTTTTATTAAACAAATAGCTGTTTAGCTATTTGTTTCACAATCATTTTTATTTTAGAAAATGTTGCTATATTTATATCCCCCTCACACTTATTCATTAAATTAGTTTTGTATTGCTTTGCAATTACAGTCTATTTCACCTGTCAACATTTTACTCAACAAGAGTTATTGTACTCGTATGTACCTTGTGTATTTCATATATATATATATATATATATATATATATATATATATATATATATATATATATATGTATGTATGTATATATATATATATATATATATATATATATATATATATATATATATATATATATATATATATATATATATATATATAAAGTTCTGCTGACTTTAATTTGTCATCAAATAAATCTTTCATATCTAGATCAGATTTTTCCCCTCTCTGGCTATTTCTATTTGTTATGACTTGTTTACTGGAATCACCTTATTTTTTTATTTTTTTCTGCATTTCATTATTTACTTTTGCAATTTTGTAGAGGAAGGAAGGAAGGAAGGAAGGAAGGAAGGAAGGAAGGAAGGAAGGAAGGAAGGAAGGAAGGAAGGAAGAGGCAATGGCTAAGTTTTTTGTGCCATTGTCCAAAAGTGTCACCAGTCGTAGCACTATTGTGAATTTAGGAAGGAAAAAGTGTATTGTCTTTCCTGCATGTGAATCAAGAACACCATCTTCTACTACAAACTAAAACAGAGGCAGCTGGAACTGACAAAGGGGAGAGCAAAATCCATGCCAATTTAGCTTTGTTTTGGCTCACAGAAAGATCACTTTAACTGAAATGCAGAAAAGAGCTCTGAGTATACTGCATGGAACCCAGCTATTCAGATTTATTACACAAATATAAATGCTGTGGGAATCCAACCAAACCATGTTCCTTCTATAAAGCACATTTTAAAAAGCCATGGGTTACCATGACATACTAACTAGATTAATAATATAATATTGAAATATACTGTACATTCATTTTAGAAATTAAATCTATCACCTTTCAAAAAGTTTATTTTTTAAAAAATCAACATAGCATAGGCCTTTCTCGATCTTATAGCCATTTAACTAAATATGAATCCTGGTAAATTTGAATGTGCTAAAAAAAAAACCCAGGGATGGGAGTAGGGATGACAAATGACATCTTTAAAGTATGCCATCCAGTTTTATATTTCTGAATACAGAGTTAGACTACTTTCCAAATAAATAAATATAAGTTCAGAGTGACAACTTCATTAAAAGATGAACACCAGTTATCCTTATATCCCTTAAGTTAAGTGTGTCTAATTTCCTTTGGACTGTACTCAATGTGGTTTGATTGAAATAAATAACTCGAGTGGTTAAAAACATGTTTTGTGAAACACTAAACTCTACTTGACCTCTGTTGCAAGCATGTGTCCATAACAATGATGGAAAAAAAGCACAGCTTATCCAGCTGTTTCTCTTCAAACTTTCCAGTTTGTAATCCTTCCCCACCCACAATCTGGAAAACTTTCAGGATTGTTTAACAAACCACAAGCATAGCATTAGTCATTTAACATACATTTTAAATGCTTGAAATAAATGCCTTTTTTGCTGAAGATGATGCACTATGAAAATATGTCAGATCTATTGAACTCCCAATAGATGGTGCTGTTAGGAATATATCTAGAAAGTCATTCTTCATGCAGATATAATTTCAGGCAATTACCTCTCTCTATAGTGCAGAATGGATCATGTCTTATGCAAGATTTCCTTTTCTTGAGTCCTACCCAGAGTGAGTTCGCTGCAGTTTTGAGGGTTTCACTGGAGTCATCTATCAGTATGAAGGAGACTATAGTGAAAGTAGGTCATCTCACAGTTGTAAACAGAGTGACTGCTTAGAGATGGGACCAAGACTGTGCTCTATTCAATTAAGAACTCCTGTGCCTGAGGCTCCCATACTCAGCGATAGTTTGATTACAGAATTTTTGCCTTTTCCATCAATGTAAAACATATTTCCAAAGGTGATTTACAGAATCACATGAACAGAAAACTAATGAATAAATAGCACAATCAAGACAGCAGATCATGCCGTTTGAGATTAACTTCAGAAAAAAAGTTAGCTTCTGAGAAAATAAGCTTCTACTTGTGGAGATAGTGAATAGCCATCAAAGTTGTATCCTGATAATACTGGAAAAAATCAGAGATTCTTTACATGTTACTAATATGAATGGAGGAATATACACTGCTCAAAAAAATAAAGGGAACACAAGCAGAAGACAACCGAGATCTGAATGAATGAAATAGCCTTATTAAATACTTTGTTCGTTACATACAGTAGTTTTGTGTTCCCTTTAGTTGTTTGAGCAGTGTATTGGCTGAGAGGAGAGGTTTTCTGTAGTCATCTTTTTTGTTGGGTGCTAAAGGTTTCACACTGTCTCCCCTCTTAGTCAACATATACATGAAACATCTGGGTGAGGTCATCTGCAAGTTTTGAGTTGTCATCAGGATGCTGATTATACCCATTTACTTGTATCAGTAGTTATGCTACTGTTTAACTGTTAACTTTGGATGTAGCAGCACTTCCCCATTCAAGGGTGGTGTGCAATTTGGGGGTCTTCTTGGACACTTAGCTCTTGCTTAAATGAGCAGCTGGCAAAAGAGGACCTTTGCCCAGCTTCATCTGGTGCACCAGTTTGGCCTGATGTTAAAAAACAACCATCGCTGGAGGGTTCAAGTGAACAATTCGCCTGGACTCATTACCTAAACATAAGAGGGTAAGGTCTGACTCCTCTCCTGATGCCTTTAAGCCTTATCTAATCTTTCCCAGGTGAAAGCTGTCAGTCCAGGAAGATTCATGTGAAATAGGCATAGAACAATAAAGTAGCTAGTTTGAACTCTATACATACATGTCTGATTGTACCCACCTGACATTAATCTCCCCTGTCTGACAGCTTTGACCTGGGAAAGACTAGAGAAGCCTCAAAGATATGGTGTGTGTGTGTGTTGTGTGAGTGAGTGAGTGAGTGTGTGAGACCTACCCTTTTGTGATTACATAATGAGTCCAGGCTAATTCCCCATTTGAACCTTCATCTTGACTGGAAGAGTTTCTCTCCAACAATTAGTAGGTATAATTAATTCAATTACTAGGAAGGCACTTCACATTACAAAATTGTATGTTATTCTATCTTCTGCTCCAGGTCTGTTTAGGTTTTTTATTTATTATTTTAAAGTTTAAAGTTATTCCACCCCTTTAAACTCACAAGATGCCAAATGAAAAACCAAAACAAAGACTTGCACTTTTGGCCACTAAATGCAATAACTTTCTTCCCTTCTTTGTTTATTGGTTTGTTAAAAAGGAAAAAGAAAAGTTTCATAGTGGACATTGATATCTGTAGCCCCATGTGGTGATAACCATGACATATTGAAGATTGTGACTTTGAATGTAAGGAAGTAGATAGCAAACATGAAGAGGTGAAAGAAAGAAAAACAGATGTGTGGTATGACTGTGAACATGAAAGAAAGAAAAATCATGTAATAGATCTGGTCTGGTTTTCTAAACTAAGGAAGTGAAAATGTAGGTGTAATTATGAAAGTTCTAGTTGTAGCCCTTTAGGGACCAGGAATACAACAGTGACTCACAATCTTATCACCACCTGTTTAGAGTATTGTAACATACTTGCCTCAGGGTTTTCTGAGGGATATTTAGAGTTCTCATCCCCCAAAAAGATTCAGAGGATGGGGACCTAGAAACAGAACTTCTCAGTTCTGTTCTTGAATTGCAAGTGGAAGATATAAAAATTGTGCTATTAAATTTGGATATTTGGGTGTTGGTGCTGCTTTTGGTCCTTTTTTTCCTTTTATTTTTTTGAAATTGGTCTACATGTTCTTTCAGATGTTTCATGATATAAATTTAAGCCAGGGATTTCTTGCATGCATAGGAAGGGTTTTAATGTCCGTATTGCATTTTACAGTGTTAAATTGCCGAGAGATATACAAGGATGTTAACAAATCATATCAATCAATCAATCAAAAAAAAACAAGACCCACCAATTTAAAGGGAAATTAGTCTGTTATGTCTAATTGTGAATCTGTTTGGCAGAATTATATCTGAAAATATATGAAAGCTGACAATGAGAAGAAATTGAGAAGTATGATGTGGCTTTATGCTAGGGAAGAGGCAGGCAAAACAGATTTTTGCACTTCAGTGGGTTATTAAGAATATGAATTGAAAAAGAAAATATACTGTGCTTTAGAATATTTAGAGATAGTATATCAATAGAAATATGAAATTGTAAGTTGGTCACTGAATGCAGTGGTGGAAGTAACATGTGACAATAAATGGAATGCTTAGTGAATGATTCAACCAGGAATCTTCTGATTGTTTAATATTTTTATCGATAAAGGTATAAATAATGGTTGTTGCAATGTTAGAGCTAATTTAGAATTGATGCCAAAAAACTAGACATAGTGCATACATTTCTTTATTTTGATTATTAAAGCTGGGAACATGAATGGAGAAAGTTTAAGATATGTAAATGCTGGTAAAAAGATTCTGATAGTATATAGTCTAATAATGAATGCTTTTCAGGAAAAGTAAAAAGATAATCCTTGTAAGATTGTAAATGTAAGAGCAAGTTTCTGTCCACTTGGTTATATTGAGGTGAGAGTTGAAATGTCAGGACTAACAATGGGAATGTGTACTTAAGAAGTGTATGTGGTTAAAGAAAAACAGATGTGGTCAAGAAAAAATATGTGAAGGAGGAAAAATGGGCTAAGAGGAGAAGGAAACACTATGAAAATTGTGGTTAGATGGAGCTGACATCCTCAGCAAAAGAGAAGGGAAATATTAAAGAATAAAAGGAACAAAAGGTGTATCGACATGATGCAAGTAAGGAATTTTACCTATGATGAAAGACGTGGAGTGGAATAGTGAGTGGTGCTAAAGATAAATTAGATTTAGCTATCATTCCTTTCTTTTTTAAGGTCATGTCTTCAATTCCTTGATCTACTATCGTAATTATTACTATTTTTCCACAATCTGCAATATGTTACTAATCCTGAAAGGAACACCATGATGAGCATGAACCTAGAACTAAGAAGAAATTTCCTGACAGTTAGAACAATTAATCAATGGAACCACTTTCCTCCAGAAGTTGTGAATGCTCCAACACTGGAGGCTTTTAAGAAGAGATTGGGCAACCATTTGTCTGACATATATAGGGTTTCCTGCCTGAGCAGGGGGTTGGACTAGGTCCCTTTCAACTCTGTTATTATTCTATTCTATTCTATTCTATTCTATTCTATTCTATTCTATTCTATTCTATTCTATTCTATTCTATTCTATTCTATTCTATTCTATTCTATTCTATCCTACTGTGTAAAACTTTGCAGTGCTTTCTCTTTCACAGGAGAGGGAGCTATAACATTGTTATATTTCAATAATGATTGATGGCTATTATGAATTCATTATATTTTTGAATTATGTTGTGGTTCAGGAATTGTTTAACCTCCACGAATCCTTGGGGAATGTAGTACAATAAAAATGTAGTAAACAAATATAGTGAAAATAAATTAATCCTGGGGGAGGGGGGAATAATTGACATTTCAATATCTCTTCTATAAATACAGTATAGGAAAAAAAGTGCATTTCAATTTTTGGCAGCCAAGAAACTACCTCAAAATGATAAAATGTAGATAAATAAATTTAAAGGAAAAATTAAAAATGGCACCTATGCTCTTGTAACTGGTCTTAAGGTGCCATGAAAAGACAATCCAAATCTGGAACACCACAAACTGTTTCAGGTTTGGAAGAATAACTTCCAGGAAACGGGCAGACCATCTCAAAACAGCTGGATTAGCATAGTTTAGAAGACTAGTATAATGTTCATGATTTCTCTGAACACCTGGTTTTGCACATCTCTAGAGAAAACATTATTCTCCTGAATATATTCTACCAAAGAGGTGGTTATAAGTTTTGACTTTTTTCAAAGAGTTAACTGCAATAATATCATATTATTACATAGTTGAAAAGGACTCAGATATTCTTAAACTCATCCCCCAAAAAATGAACTATGAGTTACAGGGAAGTTTGTTACAGGAAAATCCTTGATTTACAACCACAATTGAGCCCCAAATTTCGGTTGCTAAACAAAGCAGTCATTCAGTGAGCTGTGCCTTTAAGGGAATTTGGCTTCTTCCATTGATTTTGCTTGTTGGAAGCTGGCTAGAAAGGTTACAAATGGTGATCAAATGAACCCAGGACATTGCAGCTGCCATAAATACAAGCCAGTGGCCAAGCCCCTGAATTTTGATCCCATTACCATGGGAATTCTGCTGATGAGCCACGGTGGTGGAGTGATTAGAGTGCAGTACTGCAGGCTATCTCTGCTGATTACCGGCTGCCAACAAGTTGGCAGATTGAATCTCACCAGGCTCAAGGTTGACTCAGCCTTCCATCCTTCCGAGGCAGGTAAAATGAGGAGCCAGATTGTTGGGGGCAATATGCTGACTCTATAAACCACTTAGAGAGGGCTGTAAAGCATTGCGAAGTGGTATATAAGTCTAAGTGCTATTGCTAATAGTGGTAAGTGTGAAAAATGGTCATAAGTCACTTTTTTCAATGCTGTTGGATTTTCAAACAGTCACTAAACAAATAGTGACTCAACTTGTGAGTTGAAAACTAATTGTAGTATCTAAGGGATCTTCATTCATATATTACACAGAACTTTTAGTTTCCATATACTTCCTTGATAGACATTCAGTAAAGGACTTGGGATCTGGAAGTTCTCAATTCCCAGTACCAAAGAATCTTTGATAAGTTCTGTTGTGACTTAGGCTTCCTGAGTCATTAAAACACGAGTAGTCTCAAAAACCTCTTTTATTGCCACAGCTGTGAATTACATTCATTCACAGCTGAGTCCCAATTAGTTGCAAAAAGTCCTTCAGGATAATCACCAACCTTTATCACCCTTGACACTCTGCCAAAGACCTACTTGGCAAAGCCACACGCAGTCCAGAATCAAACAGAGATGCCATCTAAGAACAGAATTAACAACATTGCTTTCCTACAAAGTGCCCATGTGCCTTTGCTCCTCTTTTAAGTCTTATGGGAGGGGCCAATCATCTCCAGGCCTTACTCCTGAGTTGCTCCTTTTGTTTTAATTTTTCATGCCTTCTGGCAGCTCTGCACATGCGCACACTTGGAAAAGGCTACTCCTGTTTCTCTGCCTCTCTGCTGTCCGACTCTGGAAGCTCTGGAGTCCACCCATCACTCCCAGATGGCCCTGGCCCCATCTCTGCCTCTGATGCAGAGCCCTCGTCTGGGCCTTCCCTAGACCCCAGGACTGGCCCATGTTCCTCCCCAGCCTCCTCACTGTCTGACTCCGCAAGCTGCTGGCAGACCACAACAAGTTCCCTCATGCACAGTGCTGTTGTTTTCTCATTGCTGTCATACCGTGCAATGTCATGTGGCCTGAAAATGACTTCATATGCCTGCTGTTATAGCTTTCTGATCTTTATTCCAAGATCTCAGGATAAAACTCCTCCATCCTTCAAGCTCAAATGATAATAAAGGTGCAATAACATTATTCCCCCAAAGACCTGCTGTGTCAGGGCAAGGCTCTTGTGGTCTAGAGATAGCAATATAAAATAGTCTAGGAAAAGAAAGTACACTGATGAAGTGAAAGTCCAAATTCTGTTAAGCTATCTGGACCTTACAAGACTAAAGATAAAGTATCTGTCCAATTTAACAGACTGCCACTCATTCACTTTAAAGGGCTGATAGAATTTGGAGACCAGACAGTTAACATGACAGCAGAACTCAGAGAAGCAAAAGCAAACTAAAAAGAAAGAAGTTGAAGGACCAACAAATTCAACAGCTGCAGCAGCTAAAGGATATAGACCAGAGGTCTTCAAACTTGGCAGCTTTAAGACTTGTGGACTTCAACTCCCAGAATTCTCCAGCCAGCTATGCTGGGAGTTGAAGTCCACAAGTCTTAAAGCTGCCAAGTTTGAAGACCTCTGATATAGACAGATATGATGCCAAGATCCTAACAAAAGACAATCTTTGACTCTTGGCCTAGGATTATCATTTCACATCATTTTAAATTACATTTATGTATATAATAATATATAATACACACAACATATACACATTTATTAAATATTTTTAAAGAAGAAAGATAAAGTGAATACAAACTAATATAGAGAAAAAAAGAAAACAGAAATCAAATCAAATGTAAAATGGAAAGAAAAATAGAAAAGAAAAGAAAAAGATACAAAGAAGTATTTCCTATCTTCTTTACAGCAGTTATAAATGCAATTATAAATTTACCTCTTATGCTATGGTTACATTTTAATTCTTTCTTCTATAATGTAACCTGCTTAATTATCAAAATCATAAATCATAAGTTCATTTTTTCTGTTATATTCAAAAAGTCTTCAGCAATAAACATAGATATTGTATTTTCTCTGATCCAAGAAGTCAATTCCATCATCTTCACCAATTATTCTTCCATTTTGTGCATACACAAAACAGCTATCAAGTAAAAGAGCAAAGATTCAAGCTTTTTTCCCCCACTTTTGTCCCAAAGATGCTTTTTCAAGAGGCAACTGGACTTCCTTGTTTTTCTTTGAAGACATTTTGCTTCTCATCAAAGAAGCTTCTTCAGCTCTGACTGGATGGTGGGGGAATGGAAGGATTTATATTCCTTGCAGACAGCTGGTCATTTGCCTCCTTTTCTCAAACTGGAGTGCAAATGGTTCCTGTAGTCTGCATTTTTTCTGGAAATCCATTCAAGTCCAATTGCCTCTTGAAAAACCACCTTTTGTGAAAACCGTGACATGACTGAGAATCTGCATAGACATTTAGCTATGCACTTTGGGATGAACAGCCTTCGAATGGTGCGGGAATATGAACAGATTTCTAGAAAAATCACAGATTTCAGTTTGAGAAAAGAATGCAAATGACCAGCTGTCTGTGTGGAATATAAATCTTTTCATTCCCACTATCCAGTCAGAGCTGAAGAGCTTCTTGGATAAGAAGTAAAAGATCTCCAAAGAAAAACAAGAAAATCCAGTTGCCTCTTGAAAAAGCACCTTCATCTCAACCATGACCTGGATTACTAAGTCTCTTCATAGACATATCTCCCTCCCCCATTTGTTAGTCCATCAATCCCAAAAGAAAAACCTCTGTGTCAATTGTATAATAATCTTTTAAATCCTCTGAATTAGTATATATATTTGAATCAAAAATTTTCTAGCTTTTTTACACATCCACCAAACATGATAAAATGTTCCTTCTTGTTCACATTTTCAACATAAATTTGAATGCTTTTATACATTCTAAAAAAAAATTCTGGAGACATATACCAATGATATATCCTTTTGTAAAAATTTTCTTTAAAATAATACTATAGTATAAATTCCTTTCAGCCACACATTTTTTCACTATTCCATTTGTACAATATAACCAAAATCTGAAGCCCAGCTCGCAACTTGGGTGTCCTCCTGGACTCACGACTGTCTTTAGAAGAGCATTTGACGGCTGTGGCCAGGAGGAATTTTTATCAGGTTCACCTGATCCGCCAGTTGCGTCCCTTTCTGGATCGGGACTCGTCATGCCCTTGTCACTTCCTGCCTGGACTACTGCAATGCTCTCTACATGGGGCTCCCCTTGAGGAGCACCCGGAGGCTCCAGCTGGTCCGGAATGCGGCCGCGCGAGTGGTTATGGCACTCCCATGTGACTCCCCTCCTGCGCGAGCTGCACTGGCTCCCGGTGGTCTTCCGGTGCACTTCAAGGTTTTGGTTACCACCTTTAGAGCGCTCCATGGCTTAGGACCTGGGCGTGAGACCGCCTTCTGCCACCAGAAGCCTCTCACCAACCAGTACACTCCCATAGAGAGGGTCTTCTCAGGGTGCCGTTGGTCAAACAATGTCGATTGGCGGCCCCCAGGAGGAGAGCCTTCTCTATGGGGGCACCTGCCATCTGGAACGAGCTCCCCCCAGAGATATGGAGGATCCTGGATCTGCACATTTTCCGCCGTGCCCTCAAAACATTCTTATTCCAGCAGGCTGGTCTGACCTAACCTCCCTTTTAAATTGCTTTTAAATTGGTTTTATAAATTGGGGTGTTTTAAATTTGTTTTTGGGCCAAAATATTTAATGTTTTTTAAATGGTTTTTTAATGTTTGTACTATGTATATTTTATCTTTTGACTGTTCACCGCCCTAGTCCTTCGGAAGTAGGGCAGTATATAAATTTAATAATAAATTAAAAAAAATAAAAAATAATAATAGAATAGAATAGAGTAGAGTAGAGTAGAGTAGAGTAGAATAGAATAGAATAGAATAGAATAGAATAGAATAGAATAGAATAGAATAGAATAGAATAGAATAGAATAGAATTCTTTATTGGCCAAGTATGATTGGACACACAAGGTATTTGTCTTGGTGAATATGCTCTCAGTGTACATAAAAGAAAAGATACATTTATCAAGAATCATAAGGTACAACACTTAATGATAGTCATTAACCTTGACTTTGTATTACAAATATCCATGCCACCCAAATCTCAGGTAATTTTCTTCTAAAAGAAGAAGTAAAATTCTAAAATTTTCTTTTATTTCTTAGCAATAACCCCTCTTTCATTCAAACAAAACGACAAGCTGCAAAATACAATTTCAAATCAGGTAAACCCAATCCTTTTCTGTCTTTTGCATCTTATATTTAACTAATTTTCCTCCCAGCACACAAATTTAGATATATCCTTCTGCCCTGTTTAAATGGTGCATCAAGTGTCAAAACAGGCATTGTCTGAAACAAAAACATCATTCTAAGCAAGACATTCATTTTTATCACAGAAATTCTCCTCAGCAGTGACAGTTATAATTCCTCTCATCTTAACATATCCTTTAAAACTTCATTCTATGTCTTAACATAGCATTTTGAAATAACATACAGTTCATATTTGTTATAGTGATATCCGGGTATTTTACTTTCTTCTCAATCTTCAAACCTGTTTTATTCATCAATTGTATTTGATCTTCTATTTTGTTAACATCTTTTGTCTATTAATTAAGCATGTTTTGTCTTCTGTTTATTAACCATACACTTTGTTAATATCTTTGTCTTCTGTTTATTAAGCTTGATATCTGCTAATGTACCAAATTCTTTTAATTTGCTCATTAATATTTCAATTCCCTTTAAAAGATTTCCCAGAACTAACACCAAGTTGTATACAAAAGTCCTTAACTTTTAAGTTTCTTTTTTCATCTTTACTCACACAATCTTCTAATTTTGTTTTTTACCTCTATTCAGTATTTCAAGAACTAAAATAAACAAAACAGGAGACAGTTGCCTTCCCTATCTTGTTCCTTTTTGTATCTTACAGCTTTGTTAGATCTCCATTAACAACATTTTGTGCTTTATGTAGGGTGGAAATATATCTTACCTATTTTATAATATTTTTTTTCAAAAATTGTTTATTTATTTATTTATTTATTTATTTATTTATTTATTTATTTATTTATCATAGGAAACAAGCAAAATTCATAACTTCCAAAATCTTGAACAAGAAAACCCAGTTCAAATTCGCAAAGGTCTTCTGTGCATCTTATTTTTTCATCATGTTGTTCCAAACATTTGAAGTGTCAAACACATTTCTAATGTTGTTTTTTTAAGGAAAAGTCCACAATGATCCTCATTAATAAATCCTTGCAAATTATTTTCAGCCTATTAGCTTAGAATCATTGTAAAAAGTGTACAGTCGTTATTCAATAATGATGTTGGTCTTTAGTTTCTTGTTAAAGTCAAATCTTCTCCCTCTTTAGGTATTAGTGCTATATTCATCTCGAAAAGAGATGAATATAGCACTAATACCTAAAGAGGGAGAACTCTTTAGCATCTTTCCTCCCTGCAGGTTAGAGTTCATTGTGTTTTGAAAAGGTTGTAAAAGTTCATCCTCAAAACATTTATAATATCCTAATAATCCATCTTCTCTAGTTTAATCTTTTTTTATAGCTTCTCAAACCTCTTATTGTTATAAACCTTTTCATAATCTGTCATTGTTCCTGTGTAATCCTCAGTAAATTCTATTTCTTTTGATATTAATTTATTGTCTCTAGAAAGATGTCACTTCCTTTATACCAATTGAAATAATATTGATGAACTGCTTTGTGTCTGACTGCATTGTCCAATAGTAGAATATCTCCCTCTTGTAGTTTCAATGTCATTTTCTTTTGTTTTCTCTTTCTTTGCATAATTTACACCCTAACTATTTCTCTCATTTATTTGGAAAATCTTTTTTTTTTCACTTTACAGAATCCATTTTTATTTCTACTTCTCTTACTGTTGTCATATATAATTCTTGTTATGAACACTTAATTTGGTGAGAAATGTTTATCTTCTCTGGAAATTTCTTTAATTCTTTTTCTTTTCTGTCTATTTCATCCAAACAATTTGTGTTTTCTCTTGACTTTTATTTTTAAATTCATTATTTTGTTTATAAAATAATTCAAATAACAATTTTGCTTGCATCCCAAATCATTCTTAAATCAATGATTTTGTCTAAATTATTTATATATGTGTATTTTAATTTCTTTTTAAAATCCTCCCCACTGCTTCTTTAATTAGAACTAAAGTCACAGGAACATGATCCAAAATAGTATTTGGTAGTGACTCTACTTTGAAACCTTGGTACCCAGGTTCTTTGAAATCCAAATGACATCTGTTCTTGAAAAATATCTATGCCTTTCAGAAAAGTAAGTATACTGTCTTGAATA
The DNA here is from genome assembly GCF_059756535.1 of Pantherophis guttatus. Classification (NCBI taxonomy): domain Eukaryota; kingdom Metazoa; phylum Chordata; class Lepidosauria; order Squamata; family Colubridae; genus Pantherophis; species Pantherophis guttatus. The sequence continues at coordinate 62,153,255 of NC_142063.1, forward strand.
GCCATTTTTCTGTCTCCATATATAAATCAGCGCTAAATTGTCCAGCACTTCAAAGAAAACTTTTGGTAATTTGCCTTGAATGATTTTAATATTTTTCTCAGAAGTTCAGAGGACATCCAGTTGTGGGAAGATTACTCTTTTCCATTCCCACATCAAATACCAATTTTCATAATTCATTAATCTCTCTATAAGTCATTTATAAAACAATACTTTATCCTCATTTGGGGCATATATTCCCAATATCAAAGTCTTAGTCCTTTGCATATTAACTTTCACTCTAACAAATCTCCCATGCTAATCAGTCAATTCAAGTTCTGGTTTGGGGATTTATATACAAAACAACTCCCTCCCTCCCTCCTCCCTCCCTCCCTCCCTCCCTTCCTTCCTTCCTTCCTTCCTTCCTTCCTTCCTTCCTTCCTTCCTTTCTTTCCTCAGATTAAATAAATTGTTCACTCATTTTTTGTATAAATCAAATGTTTTATGTGTGTGTGTGTGACTATGTATATATATATGAAGAGACAGACATCGCGATCTCCAGAACTTAAAATATATTATCCACTTAGCTTTCGTTAGCCACTGCTAACATCATCTGTGTGTTAGCAGCGGTTAAGACCTGGCTCTTCTGGCAGGCCTGGGGCCGTTGATCTCGCTGTTGCGATCTGGCGAGATCCGGTCATGAATGGTGTGAATAGGTTTTAATTGTTTTTAATGGTTTAACTTTTAATGTTTTATATATGGTTTTTAAATGCATTGTAAGCCGCCTTGAGTCTTCGGAGAAAGGCGGCATACAAGTTGAACAAATAAATAAATAAAATAAATAAAAACTACCATTGAAGAGATATTTGCCTTTTTGCATCATTGATCAATTTGGCCATTGCGCGCGTGATAGGCGCATCCACCCACCTCCCACCTGTAATTAGCTCTGTCATTTTTATTTCAGACATCTTAATTGATGGAGGCTTAGCTCCTGTTGCTTCCTCTCCCATTGTGCACCGCCTGGGGAGGAAGCAACAGGAGCTAAGCCTCCATCGATCTGGTCTACCCCAACATGTGGGAGGGGGCATTCTCCTCCCTTTTGCCTCCAATCCAGGAGCCCACAAGCAGTCACATTTACGACAAACCATTTTATACCAAATTTATATTTTGCTGATAAAGAAATAAAGGGAGACTAGTATAGATCTATTTCAAGCTTTTTAGTTTTCATCAGCTAACCACACCCTTACTTGGATTCAAACTTGGGCTTCCTGCATGTTAGGCAGTTGAATTAACCTTCTGAGCCACAAGTTCTCCTCCCTTCATCAGCTTGAGCCAGGGGGAAGATTGAGCCTATATTATATATATATATATATATATATATATATATATATATATATATATATATATATATATGTATGTATGTATGTATGTATGTATGTATGTATGTATGTATGTATACACACACACACACACACACACATATATATATATATATATATATATATATATATATATATATATATATAATATTTTCTTAATTTTTTCAAATAATTATTTTCTCTTTTGAGAAGCATTTGCTGCATTAATATATATATTCTATTTTATATATCTAATCCATAAATTTCAAAATATTGATGCCCATAGTACCTAATTCAGTACTCAACTGTTTCCAATTCCAATTGCACCTGCTAGAGTTTTTGTATAGTCTCATCAGGCACCCTCATTTGAATCTCCTCCAAATTCTCTTTGAATTTTTCTAAAAATGCACCTGCCTTTTGGACAGAATTCAGTTGAAGCTTCTGCTGTTTAGACATAAAAGTCACACTGGACGTAATGTCCAAAGTTAACAGATGAGGGAGGAGTAGGTCATTTTTCAGCTAATTATGGGATCTGAATGTTAGATATGAGCATTGGAAATGCACAGTGGGTTTGGGGTTGAATAGGATAGGAGCCTTTCTACTTAGAATCATCTGTATCAGATAATTAATGTTTGTGCTGAGCTGCTAAATTGGTGCCCTGAAATCTTACCTTTGATTGTTATTACACCTTACTGTATCATCAATATACACATTGCAAGCAAAACAAAACAAAAATCCCCAGTCTAGTACCTTTTGATTTTAATAAACATGACTGTGCTTTAGGATAGATAAACTGTGTAATTCTCATAGATTTCCGATGGATCCATATTTTCTGCCATATTTGCTAGTCAACACATAAAACAAGGCAGGGAGGTGCTGAGTTTCAGAAAATATAGCAATGAATTGCAAAATACAATTGTTTGGACAATGTATGCCCTGAAGGTGCTGTGGTTTGTTGTATTATAAATAAGGCACTTCACATTATCTCTCCTGTGTTTCTGCAGCATAGCAGACCTAATAATGTGTAACTGATGGAATTTCAAATAAAGCATTATTAAAATATTTGTTCAATGACCTTTCTGCCCTTTACTTGTTGTCATCTTGTGAGTGCTAGAATTCAGGCATAGTTTCCATCTATCTTATGCGCTTTCTTCTGCTCTGCATGGTCCTTTTAATTGGTTTATTGCCTGCGTATATGCCGAACAATTTGACTAAGATAAGTCAGTGAAAAATGTATGGTATTATTTTTGAAGGTTTATATCCTAATTCAAAGCAGGAAACAGTGAGAGAAGGTCATCATCATATGCAATTGGTAACTACAATTTTACATCCACTCAAACCTTTTGGGAAACAAACATTTCAAAATAATACTTGAACACCTATATATACAGTAGTGGCCAAAATTGTGAAAACCTTTTGGGAAAAGTGTATTTTTGAGGTTTGATGGCTAATAACACCACTTTTTTTTTTTTTTTGAGTTTCATGATAATCATATTCCACTGCTGGAATGGCCTGGGAATAGCCCAGACCTTAACCCAATTGAGAATCGATGGAGCCAACTAAAGAAACTTGTTAGTCAGAAGCGATCCAGCAATAAAACCCAGTTAATAGAAGCAATCATTAAATCTTGGTTTCACATTATATCAGCTGCAGAACTAAAAGATTTGGTTTACTCCATGGGAAGATGTTGTAAGGCCGTAATTAATGCTAAGGTTACTCAACTAAGTATTAACTGACATGATAATTTTTGTATATCTCATTTTTTCTATGTGTTTCACTTTTCTCTTTATACTGTAATGGCTATTCTAATAGCAATTCCTTCATAAAAGTTATTGTATTACATTCTTGATTAAATTATCTTTCCATTGATATATAATTTTATGGTATTACTCCACAAAAAAGTGGTGTTATTAGCTAGTTTTAGAAAACACACTTTCCTAAAACTATTTTTAGTTTCAAAACTATTTTGAAAATACAATTCTAACAAGAATTGTATTTTCAGACTTGCAAGATTCTCTTTAATGTAGCTTTACAGTAACATACAATTAGCTTATCTGGCTATGATTTCTACATGGTAAGGGTGACATAGGTTAGCGATGACTTATTTTAATTATATTGTTATACAGGTAGTCCTCGACTTACAACAGTTCGCTTATTGCCTTTCAGTGTTACAACAGAACTGAAAAAAATGACGTATGACCTTTTTTCACACTTATGACCATTGCAACATCCCCGCGGTCACATGACTTACATTCAGATGCTTGACAACTGGTTCATATTTATGACAATTGCACTGTCCTGTCCTGATCCTTTTTTGCAACTTTCTGACAAGCAAAGCCAATGGAGAAGCCAAATTCACTTAACAACCATTTTACTAATTTAACAACCGCCATAATTCACTTAACAAGTGTGGCAAGAAAAGTCATAAAATGGAGCAAAACTCACTGAACAAATTTCTCACTTAGCCAATTGTGGTCGTAAGTTGAGGACTACCTGAATATCCATTGTTCTATACCATGTCTGCTGGGGGTAGGGTTTGTTAGAAATATGTAATATTAACTAAATAACTAAAATCAGTAAATAACTAAAACTTTAACTTTTCATTTTCACCCAGTGGGTTATCTAAGTCGGTCTTAAAAAGTATAAACTAGGTCATAAATCAAATATAATAAATGAATTATTTTAAATTGTTGTCTTAACTCAAGAAGCTGAAGATTTAAGTGATAAATATAAAACCATGTATTTACCTTCTAAAATTATGGTGGAAGAAAGACTACTTCCTCCCTGTTGTGTCTCTGTGAGTCCCCTAAAAATCCCTCCTGGAAGTATGTGGAACAATCAGAATTTTTTGTGTGTAACAGTAAGAATTTGAAAGAAAAAAAAAACACCTAAATGGAGACAATATGTACAAGTACCTGCATCATATCAGATCCTATCTAAAGATACTCCAAAGTCCCATATGAGGATTTGTTCATTATTTTTTCAGGATAAACAAGCTGTTTCAATAAGGAGAAATGAAACACTGTGTTCACCTAATACTGGGTTAACATCAATTATTTATAAAAGTTATGCACAGCTAAGAAAAGGGTCCTATATTAATCAAGAACTGCAGTTTAAAATAAATACACAAACAAAGCTCCATTCTCTTCTATTTTTCTTACCCAGTATTTCCTAGTACATTCCAAACTTCTTCATTGTAACTGCAATCAATGCTATACAAATTCAGTTTCTATTTATTATCACACATTCAATGAAGAAATAATTAAATTGAATCAAATCAACCTATTTAATCCGCAGGAGATTTTGCCACAGACGTAACGGGAAATATACTACTGGTACTCCATATTACTTGCTTATCTCCCTTTTGTGGGTCTGGGCTTCATCATATGCATCAATCTCATGTGGCGTTTTTAAAACTTCCCAGTGAATTATCCCAAATATAGTGGTCTATAGCTGTAATAAATAAATAAATTACCAATACTACTTCAGTTCCCATTATACTTCATATAGTCCTGAGCTTTCCTTTTTCTACTGATGTGACCAGGAGGAATATCAATTTCATTTTTGCTTCATTTCTATTTTTTCAAAATAACCACATTACTACATATTTAAGGAAGCCTCTCTATTTTCATGATGCCTATTGTTTTAGTAAATTCATTAAATGGTACACAGAACTGGGAGGTTTGGAAAGTTTCTATAGCTCCTACTTGCTTTAATAAGAAACTAGAAAAGTTATCAATCAGCATCAATTTTTTAAAAAAATTATCTTGAATATTTTTAAGCCAACTATTATCCAGATATTTTCCGATGATAATATCAGTCACCCAATGCTCATTGAACATTTCTTATCGGTATTTGAAATTCAATAACAATTGATTACGATGCTTTTTTTTAAAATTCTAATTAATGTTCTGCAGTATTCAATTGTTGTTTTTATGGCTTATTTATTATTCATCGCATTTCTGCATTGCCCATCTCACCTAAATAACTCTGGGTGACTTACAATAAAAACATATCATAATATAAAAACATAAAGAAGAACAAAGTTTTAAAGCAATAAAAAGTTAGGTTCTGTATTAAAAATTAACAAAATGGAGAAAACACTATCAGAGCACAGTTGTTGTAGTTGCAATGTCCAACACATATAAAAAGCTTGTTAAATAACACATTTAAGGAACATTCCATGTATTCAATATTTAATGATGATATAAGTTATATTTCCTTATAAAAAAAAGAAATAGTACTTGCAAATTACACCAAGGGATTATTTGTTAGGTGAACATGGGAATATATTTGGCAACATTTTAATTAAAAGGAAGAAGAAAACAAAATTTGAGAAGTGCTTGAGGTCAGACAGGAGGTATGCATAGAACAGATTTTTATTCTTCAGGTCATAGAGAAATGTATGAATGTGGGAAAGTTTATTATACATTTCTTCCTTCAGAGAAAACAGCCAGCTTGATGGAATGAACATGCTTGAATTATGGGAGTGTGGGGGGAGAGAATCTGCAAATACAAAATTGAAATTTAGTTACTGCAACGTAGTATATGGTTGTAGTAAAACATATACTGAGTATAAAAAGAATGCTTAGGAAATGGTTTAGCATTGAGCAGGAAGAGAACATGTCACTTCTTCTGTGATTGTTTAAGATATTTATGAAGAGTAAATAGAGAAAGAATGCTTTCAGTAACATTAGAAGGGTGTTGGTTGTGGAGTGAATATCTATGTTCTTTTGTATGCAGATGATGCTGGGTTGCTGGCTGAGAATCTGAATGATCTGTAGCAAATGTTAGACTGAATGATGCATCAAAGCCCCAAGGTAGTTGTGTTTGACAGGGGAAATGGAATGAATGATTGCAAGTTACACATTAACTGTGAAAAACTACATGATGGGGAAGTATTGATGTTAAAAGTTTATGAAAGATGGAAGAAGGGATGTAAAATTTTTAAGACATGCAAATGCCAGTAAAATGTGATTTGTTGCATGGGAAAAAAATGTCAAAAGAAGCAAAAATGAATATCCATGAAAGCATGTTGCCCCCAATTTCATTGTACCGAAGTGACAGGTGTGTATTTTATTTATTATATTTTATACATATATATTATGTATATATTTACTTATTTAATAAGTAAATATGACTTCCCATCTCATATATGTGACAGGGCAGCTCCCAATTAGAACAAAATAGAAGCAGCATGAGACAGCATAAAATAGCAACTAAATAATCAAACCTCTCACAATCAATATGACTAAAAAGCAAGCTTGCCTACAGAGCCCCAGGCTAATGGCAAAACCAAGGTTTCAATGCCTCATGGAAGGCCAAGCAGATTAGAGGGAGAATTAAATTGCAAAACAAATACATGAAGGAAAAATGGATGGATTGAGATGATAGTGAAGGTTGAGAAAGGCATAGCTGGATGGAGTCACAACATTTTTCAAAGAGAGAATTGTATAAATCAATAGCTGATGGAAGCAGACATGGTTTACAAGACAGAAAAGTATGGACATATATAATATAAGGTGTTAGTGTAAAGTTGAACAAAATGATGATGATGGATGATGATGATGATGATGGTGGTGGTGGTGATATCTCTCTCTTTATATGTATGTATTTCAAATATGAAAATTATTCAAGTTTGAATACATGGGTAATGAATAAAATAGAAAGACCACTAAAATGTTGTTACCTCGATTAGAATTTATGAAAAAGGTAAGTCTGAACTGTCATTGATTTACAGATTAATTTATAATTATTTTAAGAAAGACAAATAATTGTAGTATTATTTTTATTTTTTACTTATTTCTTGGAATTCCTTTTTGGACTGCTAAATCTTATGATTCTCAGTTATGCAAATCATGAAACATTTAATTTCTGCATTGATAAATGATTTTTTTTACTGTAATAAGATATTAATATAACAGAGAAAGGGAAAAAAATATTTAGCCTGGTTGTTCTGTATCATTTTGCTGAAATGAATTGTGTAGAAATATCTACCACACTGTTCACAGCATGAGGCATAAGTATAATGGTATCATTTATCTTGGAGTTATGGGTTTGCAGTATTTGACTCATAAACAATGAGATGGTTGTTGGGGAAAAATATCCACAGGCTGTGAGCTGTCCTATAACAGTTTTGTTTTAGGGGCAGTTTCTACTTTTCAGTGTGGTCACATTTGGCTTTATATGCTGAGTTTTGACTGAGACTATATCATTTGTGTAGGCAGGCAGCTAAGCAAGTGGATGTCTCATTTAATGGTCATCTCCAAATAAAACTTTGGTTTAACCCGGAGGCTCCCCTAATGATAACAAAAAACTGCAAAGGATAATGAACATTATAATGATGGCGGTAAAAGAATTGTGCCAGGGATATGGGCCTTTTCCTTTCTCTTTTTTTTTCTTTTGAGGAAAAGTTCAGAATTTTTTACACCGTTGTCTGGGTGATTTTAATCCGATCTAAAGTTAGCATATGAGTTTGTTTACCATCTCATTTAAAAAATGGGAAATTGGTCTCTTTTTCTGAAAGATTTTAGTAGCATTATCACAGAAGACTCCAGAGACTGTGAAAGGTGGGCTTGATGTTTCTACTTCTAGTTAAATCTAATGTAGAGTAATCAGATAAGTATATAGTGCAGCTAGTAGATATTGAGGAAAAACAACCATCATGGCTTAATCTATATACACAGCAGGATAATGTAGTGATAGATTCCCGTAATAGTAGAGAGTGAGAGAGAGAGACGTTGTTTTGAATGTCCCCTTGGTTAAAAATCATCACTGCTCACTGTTTCCACATGAATTAACATTCATTTAATCTTATTTTGCCTCTTTCAGATGATAAATATTTTTTCTTAGAAAGTGATAGATCACCATTAAACTCTTAATTTGAATTAACTGAAATTTCTAAAGATGTGAGTGACAGACACCAAAGTGTTGGTTGGGGTATTGTACTAAGTTACAATAACTTGTTTATGTTCCATATCAAGCAAGGAAACATGTTAATTTGACTACCAGGGACCTCAACTTTAACACTGCTGATTAATTCTAATTATCTGGTGTTGTTTCTTGTGGCAAATGATGTACTCAGTCTGTTGTGCATGGAGGTTCTTCTATGCCACATCAAATATTCCAGCCTGAAAAATGATGTGTGCGGCAACTTTTCTATCCCTGAAAAACTCAGTCTTTTTTGAAAAATAAAAGTACTCACAGTTATAATTTGTATTTCCTTATTTATACTTCCTTCCAGTGGTGGTATTCAGCCAGTTCTATCCAGTTCAGGTGAACAGGTAGCGGCAGCTGTGGGTGGCCTCGCCCACCCAACCGGATGTAATCACGTCCCATTTATCCACATTTTTGACACTCTGCGCATGCACGGAAGGCGTGTGCACACATTTGTGAACTGGTAGCGAAGGTAAGTAAATACGACCCCTGCTTCCTTCGTTAGACCAGGATGGACTGATCTAGGCTGAAATCCACCATCAGCCCTGGAATGATGACTAGATGACTATAGGCCAATCACTCTTTTCAATCTAATCTTATGTAATTATTGTTCTACATAAAATTGATAGAAGAAGTACTCTTGAGGGGAAAAAAGCAAGATATAAATCTTAGATAAAAATTAACACATTCCCATTTTAAATGACTGTCAGATATAAGAGGCTCTGCCTGAAAAGTCAGAGACTTCTGCTAGTTCGACAGGACATGTCCCTGGTCCAGAAATCTGTCATGATGTGCCATGAAGCCAGCATCATAATTCAATTATTCAAATAACTCTTGTCTTTCCTATAAATTATTCATATGAAAAGATTTATATATTGAAGGGAAATGCCAACCAAACTTTGAAACAAGTACAATGAGTTCTCTGCAGAAGGAACATGTCTTACAGTACCTAAAAGAACTATAGTCTGTATTGTACAGCGCAGCACAGCACAACATAGTACAGTACAGTACAGTACAGTATGGTATAGTATATAGTTACTAAAACACTATACTTTCAGCAAAATCGTTGAAAATGAGCCACTATTGTCTTATCAGTCACCATCTTGGAAAGGTGTCAGGCAAAAACTGGCATAGCAACGTAACCAACCCTACATCACCTTTATAAAGAAAAGAACCAGAAATCAGTTATGTACAGTTATTGTTAACCATATTGTACTTGATTCTTTTCTTATCTGTGAATTCATACCCATCTTTAATTTAATTTCTTTTTTCTGATGAATTATATTGGCATAACTGGTCTCCGAAGTATATATAATCAGTTAAGACAAACTGCAACCATCAGACTAACAGTACGCAATAATATAAAAAGAATATCAAGCAGTATTAGAAGCTTATTAGAATTCTCTTTGGAATGTACCTTATCTTCTCATCTTAATCCACTAGTGGGCTTTCCTTCTGTCAGCTTTATATTAATGGAAACTCTTCTGGTAGAACTTGTCCAAATTTTTCCCCTAGAAAACTAGAATTAGTAATTTAAACTCCCATCATTTCACAAGCCCTTCAATTCATGCATATGCATCCCTCTTCCCCCCTCCCCAGCTCTCTATCATGGTGATATTCAATCAGACCTTTAGCTTGCCACCCACACAGAATCCAATTTCAAAGATAACTATGATGAAGTAACCTTGTTCCAAACATTAATTTTTATTTCATAAAGTTCTCTGGAGTTGTATTCTTTGGGTAATTTAAAATTCTAGCCTGTTAAACTTAGCTAGTTTTATTAGTATTTTATTACTATTTCTTTCTTTCTAGGCCCACCCTTTCGGTGTCAATTATAGATTACATCATGGGGTTCTCTGATATAACAATAAAATCAGTATTGTACTAAATACATAGGATAGTCATTGCATTTTTAAACTTCCCAGTTAGTTTGCATGTTACCATGTTTATCTGAAAGGAAGGTAGCCCTAAATGTAAGATCTGTCCCCTCCAACAGTGGATCGGGTACAAAAATCTAAGGCTTTAAAAATATGAGAATAGGCCCTGAAGTAAATTAGAGCTCTGCTTCTCATCAATGAAGCAGAGCAGGTCCCCCACTTTGCTTAATAACCAATGTGGAATGAGACCAAAGTGGTTCTGTCTTAAAAAAAGAAAAAGAAAAACAAGTCCTCAGAATCATAATTTTCAATGATGGCCTGGTGGAAAGATCTATATCCTAAAGTTAGACGGTTGCCCTCTTTCATTTTCAACTCGCGATTTAGTTACTTGTAGAACTATAGGATAGGTTGGTGTAGTGGTGAATTAAATATTGAACTAGAAATATTGGACTAGATTCCAGTGCCCGTACAGTGACAAATTCATTAGGTGACCTGTGGAAAACTGTGGAAGAGCCACCCTGAGTCTTCGGAGAGGGGTGGCATACAAATTGAATTAATAATAAATTTTGGATGGTTAATCTCATATTTACTGTGAAAAAATCTCTTTCCTCTTTTCATTACTGATCTTCTTTTTTATCTTGCTGATAAAGGTATATTCTTCTCTGGAAATTTGGAAAGGGTAGAGGGGTAACTTACCTGTCATTCTGAAAAGATTTTCATTTAGTTTCCTATTTATGGAAGAAGAGAATTTAAAACCAATCTAAAATAATAAAGTCCTGGTCAATTTTCTGGGAAGAAAGATGATTTACAAATAAAATCTGACAGTTAAGATTACATTATGAAGAATAGATATAGACATTCTTTCTTCCCTGGCCTGACCCCTGAACCTGGATTTCTTATGAGGTCCAACTGAAATAAATAATACTTCTATCATTATATTCTTTGTGTCCAAGAATAGTTATTCTGTACATCTGATAAATATTTCCGGATAGTCATTCTAAATAAAGTATTCATAATCTCTCTCCCCCCTCTCTCCCTTTCTCCTTCCTTCCCCCCGACTCCTCTCATACACACACACACACACACACACACACACACACATTTTGTACACTCTCTATTGGAAATGTGTTTTGTGTCATCTGAATGTATTTTCCTTTTTTTCTTGTCAGGCAGATTAAGAATATAAATTGAAGCAAAGAGCAAGCTATTATCCTTTTCAAAGTTGGTATGTCAAATATAATGCTATACTGCTACACCTAGTTATTTTAGCTATTGTATGATGTTGTTGCGATTTGACTTTACAACAATTCTCACTGATAAACATCTACCATGGTTTACATATCAGCAGCTGAAGATAAGATAAAAGGGCAAAATTACACAGAAATATCTCTTTCCACTCCCACTCACACATCAATATGTCTAAGGGTATGTGGTTTTCCTACAATTCAAATTGATACTTCACTTTGATTCATATTGTCAAAATGTTCTCATGTGGCACTTCCATTAAAGCAAGAATGTGCACAAGACCATTTTTGCCCATGAACTGATGAGATGCAGATGCTTTGATCTGATGCTTCGATTTAGTACTTTGCTTTGAAGGAATACTTTGATCAAATCTTTGTTGGATCAAAGCACCTCTCCAAAACTCCGACAGCCCTAGATACATACTCCCCTTAATGCTAGCATAAAATTATCTCTATATGTGTACAATCCCATGATATCAACATTATTCTTATACATGCACTCCAAAAAGCATACAAACCAGCATTGATCCATAGAGTCTTGAGCATTTCTGTGGTACTTAAAGAGAAAGCAAAACCAAATGTATCTAATTTTGGTTTCCAGAAGGTTGTTGAGGAATTGGAAAGAGTGCAGAGAAAAGGCAATGAGGAGAATGTAGGTTAAATCCTATGAAGAATAGTTAAAGGAACTAGGTATGTTTATCCTAAGTAGAGAAGTCTGAGGGGAGACATAGGAGCAGTCTTCAAATACATGAAGGAATATCACAGGGCAGAGAATGAGGAATTTATACTTTATAGTGCTCATTGTGCTCCATAGGGTAAGATGAAAACCAGTGGATAGAAACTTAACATAGAGAAAGAGAGAGAGAGAAGGAGAGGGAGAGAGAGGGAGACAGAGGGAAAGAGACAGAGACAGAGACAGAGAGACAGAGAGAGAGGCAAAGAGATCCAAATTTGACATTACTTTAGGAGAATTTTCCTGACCATGAGAACTATTAAACAGTGAAATAGCCTGCCTCCTGACTCATAAGGAGCCCATCATTGTAGGTTGTCAAATGCAGCCTTGTTTTAGGGCAGGGATCAACAACCTGCAGCTCTGGAGCCGCATGTGGCTCTTTCACTCCTCTGCTGCAACTCCCTGTCACTCAAAATATGCGTCACAACCACCAATGTGCAACACCCACCGGCACGCAATTTATTGAGCTTTTCAACCCCCGGTAGGCCAACCATAAATCCAAGAAAAGAAAAGTTTCAGAAGAAAACAGAACATTTAATTCAACTACATATGTTAGTTTTGTGGCCACTCAAGAAATAGTCAGGCACTATTTTGTGAAGGGTTTTGTGGCTCCCGGTGTTTTCTTTTCTGTGGGAAATGGGTCCAAATGGCTCTTTGAGCATTTAAGGTTGCAGACCCCTGTTTTAGGGTTGGTGTCAGCACAGTTGGATTGAGGACAGAATGGGTCAAATCACGGTGGCCAACTTGTCACCACAGGACAACTCACCACAGGACAACTCACCGTGGGACAAGTCAACAATTCAATTTAATTATTTAAAATAAGTGAAAACTTTTAATTTTTATCATTCACAGTTCATTTTCTCCCTCCTTTTGCACCCTTTCTTTAATGATTCTGCTCCACCATTTCTTCAATATTAGTGTATTTGTTGTCTCACAGTCAGTTGTCTCATGGCAAGTTGCCTGTGGTGAGTTGGCTGTTATGAGTTGTCCTAGATCCGATTGAGAATCTGAGCTGGATCTCCAAGATCTCTTCCAATCCTTTGATTCAAGACAAATATTCCTGGATTATGTCAAATTTCTAATAAAAAATGAAATGAAAGTATAAATAGCTAAATAAAATAGAGAAGTGATTTGAGTACCTTTTGTTATTTTAACAGGTGCTATCAGTAGTTTGGGGGATGGAAACAGGAAAGCCCTTTGTTTGCCCCAAATGTTTGTTCTGCACATATTACCTTAAAATCCACATGATTAGTGTGATGCTTAAAGTGGATCATAGCTGTATAGATGCTTAATGAAATCATGAATTTCATTACTGAATTTGCCTTCAGTCCAAAGACTGTACTAAAATTCCATTGTTTAGAGAAAATTCACAATTTTCATCCTAGATTTCCGCCCCTCAATTGATTATTTTTTCTAAAAAAAGTTAATATGTGATGCTAACATTTAGGAAGGGGCAATCCTATAAATGTGAGCTTAAATAGACTCCAGAGGATGGTAGAGATCAGGAAGGCCTGAAGGAACGTTGTCCATGGGGTCGTGATGGGTCAGACATGACTTCGCAACTAACAACAACAAAATCTTATAAAAGGGGCAGAGCTTTGATTGCATGACTGTCGGCGCCATATTGACTTTTCTTGATACCCTTCCCTGTGGACACCCCTGTTCATAAATATAAATGTTCCTTATACATAGCCTTCCTAGACTTTTAATTTGCTTTAAATACTTATTTTGAGGCCAAGCCTACGAGCACCTATTTTCATTTTTGTTCAGTCCCTATTATTTTGTTTGGTATGGCTGTGAAATTGCCACATGATATTGCATTTGATCTAACCAATATTGATGTACATAGCTAATTTTATTGAACAGATGGGTTTATAGTGATTGTGTTTAATCTCATATTTGTAAATTGTTTGGAATTAATGAAACTGCAAAACAAATAGCTTGGTTTTGGGCTGCTCAGCTACCCTGGTCAGCCAGTTAACTTTGCTTTACTTCTACAGTGTGATATCCTGTACAAATGCAAGTACAGAATGTCAGTGGCTGACAGCAGAGCAAGCAATCCATCATTTGCGCTGCTTGCTTGCTTTGTTTGCCGCCCTAGACAAATAAGAAAAGAGGACTGACTTTGGCAGATCAAAGCTATGGCTCAGATGGTTCAGTATTCCGTCTTTCCACAAGGAGCAGCAAAACTGAATTGGAAATATCCTGACCCCAGCACAGCAATACCCTTCAGTAACTCAGAAGAGCAAAGTAATATAACTTGCAAGAAGAGCATTTGGCTAAGGAGACACTATTATATTAATCAGACTAATAAAACTGCTATTTGGGCTATTTAAACAGCACCCTGACCAATAATTTACTTAATCATACTTGTTTGATTGGCTGTCTTTACGCCACCTGCTAAACAAAGGTAAATAAACCATATCCAATCTGAGTGATTAGCTGTGCTTTGTGAAACAAAACAAATGGACAGTAATTTTTGGAAAATCCTGTCCTGCCCATCAATACAAATCCCATCAGGTTGCACATCTTGGAGGTAAATCACTTTGCAGACTGATACCTTGGATATGCTTTTGCTGCTCTTTCCATTACATTCATTGACTATTTGAATGGTTATTGATTATATATGACACATTTCTAAATAAATTGCCTCTCTCATCTGAGGTTCTTCATTTTTAGTAGAAGATCAGATTTTAAAATAAGTTTTCAAAATAATTAAATTGATTTTTGCCACTATACACCAGATTGATGTACTCTTTCAAGTATTTATGTGAGTCGTATATTTATGTGATCTTTTTATAGCCATTTGTCCAACTAATATGCTTGTGTTATTATATCATTATGCAACATGACATTTTGGAGACCCCTAAATTATTCAAGATGTGGACCAGGACTTCACAAATCAGTATGTTAAATATTTTTTTACAATAGCAATAGCACTTAGATTTATATACCACTTCATAGTGCTTTTACAGCCCTCTCTAAGCGGTTTACAGAGTCAGCATATTGCCTTCAACAATCTGGGTCCTCATTTTACCCACCTCGGAAGGATGGAAGGCTAAGTCAACCTTGAGCTGGTTAGATTTGATCTGCTGAACTGCAGCTAGCAGTCAGCTGAAGCAGCCTGCAGTACTGCACTCTAACCACTGCGCCACCTCGGCTCTTATGCTCTTAGAAATGCAATCTCTTCCCAACTTTCCCCATCCAACAATAATTTCACGGATTTCCATCTTTGTCATATATCTAAGTAGTTTGTGTTTTGACTAGGCTAATTCATAATGCTGATCTTTTACAGCAAGCAGCCATCTAGCATTATTAGAATAGTAAATTAACAATGACCATATTCTCACAACAGGTCAATTTCCATCGTGTTAGAGGAGGAGAAGAAAGGAATCAATATAGCCCTCTGATAAGAATTATTGATAGCAAAATATCTTTTCTCATCCTGCAAACAAAAGAATCTTCTCCCTCCCAAAAAAGTTGGTAGTGCATTCCAGGCATTGACCACTCTGTTGCTGAAGTCATATTTTCTGCAATCAAGTTTGGAGCAGTTTATCTTAAGTTTGTATCTATTGAGGGTCGTCTATGAGGTCGTATCCTTATAATTGGCTAAAAATCATAATTTTTAATCATAATTGACTAAAATTATAATTTTTATAATTTATAATAATTATAAATTATTAAATTAATAATAATTAATTTTAGTCATAATTGACTAAAAAGGACTAAACCAATATATTGGTCTTACATGCAATGTACTATATTATCAAACATTTCTCCCTCAAAAATCAATAGGACATCTTCACTTGATGACTAGATTCAACTATTCAGTTGGATTCTTTTGATGGCAATACACTGTAAAATAGCTTGAGTGGAATATTTTGCACTGCACTACGGTTACAGTTTCAGTTACTACTCAAGCTTCTTATCTGCTCTTTTTTGATATTCATATTTTCAGATTCAGATCAGACTGCTTGCATTTGCTAGGACAGGAAAGAGGTTTCGCTTTGATTCAAGTTGACACGTTATAGGGTAAAGCATTATTTCCTTTTCATATGCCCAAAGTGCTAATTATTAAAGCTACTGCTACAGCTAATGTACCATTAAAACTTTAACTGTCTGTTTGAAAAGTGTAGCTAGGTGTGTCACTTTTCACATCTTTAACCTTTTTATGAAAACCATGAATAGAACCTGTCATTTCTTTTCTTTCTTTTTGATGTCTTATTGAACTCATACCAGAGACATGGCTAGGTTTTCAATAATGGTCATATTGGAGAATATTCATCAGTTCTCCTGTATTTCTCTCGGTTTTACTGTAATAGTGATAGCATTAAACAAAATAACGAATACCGAGTTTCTATACCTTTTATAGAATTTTGGTCATACTTTCTGTTTAACCTGTTCTTCTCCTGAGAATTCTGACCCTCTTATTTATTGATTGACCTATTTTTATATTTCTGCAATCCTTACATGTAAGGATATTGGGTGTGAAATTCCATTTAGCTTAGCATTAAATTAAAACAGATTTGTCAGATAGCATAGCTTGGTTAATGCCAGTGAAATGATTATTCTTCCTGCCTCCCCCTTCAAAAAAAATCAGGTTATCAATGAAATGAAGCTATTTGCCTTATTTTCTTCCATGAGCCAAGAAAAAAAATGAAACTTTATAAATAATGGTGACTGTCTTTTTTTTTTTGTATAATTTATTCTTTCCCCCTTATAAATTCTCGCTTTCAATTCCTTAAACTGCCTGAAGTCTTCATTAAACTTCACATTTATGATCTCAGAAAAGGTTGCACATTATCTTTCAGAGACATTAATAGTTCCATTCTAGTTGCCAATGAAGATTAATTTCCAACTGTTACCCATTACTAGAGACATCTTTCTGTGCACATTTCAAAACTGAGTCAGAGGAACTGCTTTGGACCTTATGTGACAGCTTCACTGCTACCCGAAAACGTGTGGCTGCACCTCTTTCAAGCAGCTGTTCCTTTTCGCAGACTTGAATGAAGCCTAAAAAAAAAAAAGTTATGTATTTAGTAAATATATAGGACATACATCTCACACACAGGAGTGGCTCACAATTGAAGTGAAATAAAAGTAATGAAATTAACCAAAATTTAAAACAGCCAAAGTGACATAAAATAGCAGCACAGAAGATGTAGAAGTCTCGGAAGAAATATTCAAACAAGCCATGACATGGACTCATCCACGATATCAAGGCCCATGGCAAAGCAAAATGTTTAGTGCCTTGCAAAATTTCAGCAGGCTTGGGGCAAGTATAATTTATGGGGTGTGGGAATGATGTTTCAGAGGGTTGGCCCCACAACAGGAAAGGCTCTTTTCCTGGATCTTGACAGATGACCCTGTTTGCAGATGGGACCTAGTCATTCTTCTCTTGCCAGATCAAACCAGACTGGTAGACACAATGGGAGAGAGATAGTCTGATATAATAAATAAGAAAGATTTGCTGTGTTTGTATGAGGTTAGAGCACTTCTTCTGAATCACGTTTCGAGTGTGCACACCCCTAATAGTTATATAGACTAAATCATGAGACAGGTTATTAAAGTCCTCTGTATGAATACATGACTGAACTCTATTTGAAAAACTAAGTTTTTTCTTGAAATCCTGCCATTTTGAATTACTTTTGGAAGAGCAAGATATGTCACTATGCATATGATGTGTGAATTATAAGACAGTTCTTATACTGTAACAAACACCAGCACTTTGTGCAAGACAAAGCCACTTGTCCATCTTTTCTATGTCACTTTTTTCCTGTATATTTTCGTACAATTACTCCTGGCATACTCATTTCCTTTCAATAAAGCTGCAGTATAGAGACACCTGCTGGGAAACAAATGAACAGAAGCATTGTTAATGTATATCTTTTAAATTACAAAGGACTAGTCTATACAATATATATTGTACACAGAGAGAGAGAAATACATAATATTGGTGAAAATCCAGAACTGTTCATGAATCACATCTCACCTTATGTTAGCAGCACTTCCCACAGCCAGAAAAATAATATACAATGAGATACACAAATTGAGGAATAGATAGAAAAGCACACCGTCACCCACACTGCTCTGTTTAATTGATATACAGATGGATGCAAAAATGTGACCCAATGAACCTGGCCCATCCCCCATCAACTGTTTAGAGAACAACTTGTTTAGTTAGGATACAGGCTAAGGTATCTCTTTGCACATTGAAATATTCATTGTTTAATTGTTTTATGTGCATCTTTAAGGGTAAAAGCTAGAGGCATATACTAAATAAACATTTTGATTTAGTTTGATTTCAAATGACTGGGGACAGAAAACTAAGTGTTATGATGAAAAACTAATTGAAGTGGATACATTTAGCCTTAAGAGAAGACTGAGGGAATATCTGAAAAGAGTGAAACAGAAGTCTATTCTCTATTGCCCTAGGGAGCAAAATATACAGCAGTGTTTATCAATCTTGGCGATGTTAATATGTGTGGATTACAGTCCCAGAACTCTCCAACTAGCAGGCTGGCTGTGGATTTCTGGGAATAGAAGTCCACACCTCTTAACATTGCCAAAGTTGAAAAACATCAATTTACAGAATAAATGTATTAAGTTTCAAGAAATAAAATTCCAGTTTAATACTTGGGGATGATGGGTTGATGTCATATTGTTAACAGGGATTCATCTGTGAAATGAATAATTCAGGCAACTGGATGCTTTAAAATAAAGGGTAGACAATATTTTGTCATTGATGCATATTGTTGTGGCTCCGTTGTGAGCCTGGGCTATCGACAGATGCAGACTCTGAGACTGAGGGAGAGGAGTTGGCAAGGCCTCCCTCTCCAGGACCCTCCTCTCTGGCAATGCCTCCGGAGGACACCGAAGGCCAAGAGATAGGCCCAGAGCCAAGCACGTCCCCGCAGCCACAGGTGGACAGCGACGAAGGAGATAAGTGCTGGCTGGATCCTCGACAGCGGCGCAGGGAGTAGCATGAGCAGCAGAGGGGAAGGCGTGCCAGAGATTAGCTGAGTCACTGGACCACACCCCACAGGGTATAAATGTGGGTGTGGTGGCCGGTTCAGTTTGTGACGAGCAAAATCTAGAAATAATCCATGATCTCTGCATTACTGGACTTCTGCCTGCCTTGTCGGACTGCATTTGGACTAATCCTTGTATTGCTGAAACTTTGCCTGCTTTATCGGAATGCTTGCAGTCTAATCTTTGTTTTGTGTGAGTAAAGTCTGAATTGGCAGCTAGCCACTGGTTTGCTGCCAGCTTTATCTTCAAAGACTTTGTCGTGTGGCTTATTAACTCCAGGCAGTCTGTGGGTGTGTGGGTGTGGGACGGGGACAGAACACATATGCTGGATTCAGGGGTGGAATTCTACCAGTTTGGACAAGTTCGGGTGAACCGGTAGCTCCAACGATTAGCCGGGAGCGAACCTATTCACTTCGATGATCAGGTTGGCCTGCCCCCCTCCCCCCGTGCTTTATTTACCTTTATCTTCTCAGCTGATTGGCACAGTAGAGCAGATTGCTGCACCGCTGTGTTACTCCCAAGTGGTAACACAGAAGGTTAGTATTTGTAGTATTTGTAAAACTGCACATGTGTGAAAGTCCGCAGTCACCGAACCGGTTGTTAAACTGGCAGCATCCCATCACTGGCTGGATTCCTTCTCTAAACAGGAAGTTAGATTCTAAATTTCTTTTAACGCAATGATTTTATAATATAATAGTAGCAGGCAGAGAACATTTTCTGCAGTTATCTATTCCTAGTTATTTAATTTACTGAAAGAGTACTTTACTTTAGATGTCCCACCCCCCCAAAGGGGAAGATAATTGTGGAGAATTCTAAATTCTGAGAGTGGGGGAGGGAGAGAGAGAGAGAATAGAGAGAAGCTAACCTGCACTGTGGTGATATTTGAGGCCCCTCAAAATATATTAGCCATTTCATCAAACCAAGACTGAAGAAAAGAAAATATGCTTTTCTAAATATGTGACCTAAGTTTACACTCAATCAGTTGCTACGGATGTCTGTATCTATCCATGTTTGAGGGGCTTGATGAAATCAGTTAGAGAGACTGAGAAGTTGGCATGCCAACAGTAGGAAATTCAAATATCGCTTCCATGCTGAACTGAATAAAAGTTATATCTTTTCCGGAAGTTTTGAAATTACATAATATAGCTGAAGGACCAGTAGGGGTTCTGTACTGGTATAAAGGAATTAGTGCAATGAGATTCTAAAAAAAAGGGAAGGGGGAACTATCCATATCTAAGTAACCCTGACACAGCTGTCTCTCTCTCTCTCTCTCTCTCTCTCTCTCTCTCTCTCTCTCTCTCTCTTTCTCTCTCTCTCTCTCTCTCTCTCTCTCTCTCTCTCTCTCTCTCTCTCTTTGTGTGTGTGTGTGTGTGTGTGTGTGTGTGTGTATGCTGTGATGGCACAGTGGTTAGAGTGCAGTATTGCAGGCTGCTTCTTCTGACTGCCTTCTGCCAGCAGTTTGGCAGTTCAATTCACACTGGCTCAAGACTGACTCAGCCTTCCATCCTTCCAAGGTTGGTAAAATGAGGACCCAGATTGTTGGGGGCAATATGCTGACTCTGTAAACTTCTTAGAGAGGGCTGTAAAGCACTGTGAAGTGGTACATACTGTAAGTTTAAGTGCATATATGCATATGTGTGGGTGTGTATATGTGTGTGTGTGTATACATACATACATACACACAGATGTATACACATAGAGAGAGGGGGGGGAGGGAGGGAGGAGAGAGAGAGAGAGGAGAGAGAGGGGTGGGAGATCCTATCTTTCATTGCACCACCACCTCCAGAAAAGTACGGCACTTTTTGACTTCCCATATTTCAATCCCAAAGAAAAGTACATAACAAGGAAAATTCTTCCATTATGTGTTTTCAGTTGCAGTTCTATTGTCAGCCTTAAGTCTTGTCTTAAAAAATAATTATGGAGTACTTCTCCTGGAAAATTAAGAGGTTGTGTCTACCTAGTTTCCCCAAGAGGAAACTTCAGAAATACTAGTTGTACATAGCTCTAATAATGCAAAATGGCATGCAAATTAAGCAACAAACTAGTAAATCTATAAGGGCCATTATGTGACAATATTACCTTGATCTGACATACTGTCCCAAAACAAATTTCAATAGAGGTAATTGCTGAAATTTGAACTCAAGCATATTTCTGAATAAACATGTATACGGGCTTTGTGAAAATGCATATGTCAATTAATTGATTTGTGAAAATGCATATGTCACTCAATTAATTTGAAGTGTTAGAAAAGACAGAATAAATTATGTACAATAAAATTAAAACATACAAACTCTTGTCCTTTAGATGTTTTAGAGTACAATCCCCATATTCCTAAACCACAAGCCAGCTAATTGGGGTTTATGGGGTGATAACCAAAACATGAAGGAGAGCTCTTCATCTCCAATCCTACAATATACAAATCAGAGGGGGGTTTCAACAGGTTCTGACCATTTCTGGAGAACCGGTAGCAGAAATTTTGAGTAGTTCAGAGAACCAGTAGTAAAAATTCTGACTGGTCCTGCCCCCATTTATTCTCTGCCGCCCAAGTTCCAGCTGATCAGGAGGAAATGAGGATTTTATAGTAACCTTCCCCTGGAGTGGGTGGGAATGGAGATTTTACAGTATCCTTCCCCTGCCACGCCCACCAAGCCATGCCATGCCCACCAAGCCATGCCATGCCTACCAAGCCACACCCACAGAACCGGTAGTAAAAATTTTTGAAACCCACCACTGATACAAATGATACCAAAACTGATACTGATGGGCATATTTCTTAACACCATTGAAAACAGTGTGTTTGCAATTGTTTTAGAAAAAAAAAATCTTTCTTGAAACTTAAGTTTTCTTCGTTCTTCCTAAACTTAATTACTCTAGAGTAAGCCCTTTACTTGAAAACAGTAAAATTGACTTTTGGGTTAACATACATCGAATCATGATTTTAGTTCTCCTAATGCTTTCAACATTCTGTGTAATCCAAGCAATTTATGTTAATGTAGTCCATTTATACAGTTGCATTGTGCTGCCAAACCCATTTGTAAGAGAGTACACAGTGAATAAATACCCTGGTTGCTATGAAGGACCTTCCTCTGTTTGATCTCAGGATATCGTTACAGCTCTGCCATTCTGTAACACAAAGTAGTCCTTTCTCTTAGCTTGGCATGGTTTCATCCTTGCTAGCATATCTAAAGCTCCATTAAGCTCTTGAGACCTCTTCATTGGGTACTTCAGTTATATGCCACCTGCTCAGGTCAAGGTGGGAAAAAACTTTTTTTTTAACCTTTGATCAAAAAGCAAGTCTTTGAATTTGAAACAAAGTGACAATCAAGGTGAAAAGCAAGGCTTTTTAGGAATCAATGTCCAAAGCATATTTTCAAAAAACCTATTTCATATAGTTATATGTTCATAGATTTCATCTTAGCTATATCATATGAGGAATGTATGAGGTTGCCTCTCTGCTTCTATCTGTTTTACTATATGAATATGAAAACATGAAAGTCCACATAATTTAACCTTTGTACACTGCATCCAATTTAATTTTTTGTCCTTATCATACATGTTATCATACAGAAATATCCTACTTGGGCAGTTTTATATCTATATCTATATATTTAATTTGATTTATATGCCGCCCTTCTCCAGAGACTCAGGGCAGCTTACAGTGCATTAAGCAATAGCCTTCATACTTTTGTATATTTATACAAAGTCAGCTTATTGCCCCCACAAACTGGGTCCTCAATTTACCTACCTTAGAAAGAATGGAAGGCTGAGTCAACCTTGAGCCTGGTGAGATTCGATCTTACTTTAATTGCAGACAGCTGGTGTTAAATTACAGTGCTCTGTCTGTTGAGCTATCCAGGCTCCTTGTATATACCCTGTTTTCCCCAAAATTAGACATCCCCTGATAATAAGCCCAGTCGGGCTTTTGAGCACATGGCAGTAAGGCCAAGTGCTTATTTCAGGGTTCAAAAAAATATAAGACAGAGTCTTATTTTCAGGGAAACATGGTAGTATTCATAACATTGGAAGAATGGTAGACTCTGACACAGAAAATGAGGAACATTTTAGGAGTCATGAATTTGGTCTCAGATGCGTATACCAAAATAAAACAAAACAGAATGAAATGAAATGTTATTTCCATCTTTTGAGATAGCCAGATGGATTATGGATTTGGATCCTGAAATAAAGTTGACCATGGCAGAATCCAGCTGGGAAATAGATCAGTATAGCCATTTATGACACAAATAAAACTCTTCTTTAAACTATGATCTTGAGCTCAGTTGGGGTCAGAGATTCTGTATTATTTGAAAATAGGTTGCTAGGGCTACTATGATGTAGAAAATGGAAAAAGTCATTTTTTGTAGGTAAACATAGATTGGTCTTTTATTACACCTCCTAAAGGAGGAGGCAAATATACTAATTTTTTCCAGAAAGTCATGCTGAAGAAATAAGATTCAGATCTTATATGCCCTTTTTAATTCAAACCCAGTTTTTTTAAACATGATGGCTAGCTGATTTTAAATTCATAAGATGCACTGTAAACTCTCAAAGCTCTTCTGTATCCTTCTTCAAACACTTATATGACAGACTGTATGGTAAACATTATAGACATTAATTTTTTCTAAAGGCAACCTTCTAAGATTTGACTTTTCTTCCTTTGACAGCAAATCTTTACAGCTTTTGAAAATATAGCATTTTTAAAAAAAAACAAATTCTGAGCGATTCTGCAATTTCTGTCCTTTCTATTGCAATGTCCTCTGAGCTATTTATCCAAATAACCTCCCTAATTTTTATCACTTCTCATTTTTCATCATTTGTATAGAAATCATTTTTTTGATTTATGAAAAAATAAACTAAGCAAAAATTGTCCCTTAAAAATAAATTATACTGAATGTGATGTTTCATGCAGGCTGATTTTAGCCCTACCAAATAAAATAAATGTTAGCTAGTTTCCTGTATGATTCTGGATTGATCACACTGAATCCTGAATCATTAGATAACCTTCCCATGGCTGATGAGAAGAGGGGTTTAAGCTTCATTGCTTTTAACACACAAGAAAATCACATATTTTCTTAATGTCAGACTTCACACTAGACACAGCGCTCAATAAATAGACAAATTGATTTATACCCGACTATAAAAAAAAATGATATATCTGTAGAAAATCCGTCTACTGCAGAATATGGAAATCAGGATAGATAGATGATAGATAGATGATAGATGATAAATAGATAGATAGATAGATAGATAGATAGATAGATAGATGACACAGAGAGAGATAGAAGAGGGGGAAAAGAGAGAGAGAGAGAGAGAGAGAGAGAGAGAGAGAGAGGGAGGGAGGGAGAGAGAGAGAATTTTTTCTTCCCTTTTTCAAACTCATTGGACTTCTGATCATTTTTTAATCAACCTTGAAAGTCAAAAGTACCTCTTCAATGCTTACAAAATGATTCTATGAGACCTAAGAATCATTGACTCTTGAATTACCATTCAGCTTTTATAAATTAATTATCATAGTAGATTGTGCACATAGGACAAAATGCTCAATAACCAATGCTAACTGATATGAAAGTATTGTTTGTTCTTATCACAGGTTCACTTGTGGACAGTTCAAAGCCAAGCGGGATGTCAAATAGGATTGTGTTTCACCCTTATAGGGAGTTGTTTATTTATCAACTGTTCCAAAAATAGAACATGAGTTTAACTGACATAAAGCCCTAATCCTAACCATTTCGTACTCCTGTGCTTGTCTTACCCTACTTTCTAATCCCCAGCATTATTCCTATTAACCTATTAGCTTTATTTACAGATTACTGCAGCACTTCTGCTTTAGCTTTGTTTACTGTATGCTTCTTTCCTTTTTGGTGTTTCTGTCTGAGGCTTATGAACAGCTGCCTACAAATCGAGCTTTCACAGTCCCTGACAAACGTGGTGGCTTCAGATGCTGAGCCACTCACTCCAGCCTAACTCTTAATTCTCTTTTTCATTCCCTTCTTCCCATAGTCTTTTATTTTACTAATTCTCCTCTATCTTTTTTGCTGATTCCTTATCTGGCTTTTTTCTGGTGAATTAATTGCTAGTAAATCCAACTCTCTTGTCAGATTGTGGCTTCTTTATTCTTTGTTTATTTACTACAATATGTTTTCTTCTTTTTTGATATCACTGTAGCTACCTACCTCTTGCTGTATTCATTTAGATGCAGGTATTCTTATTTGCTATCCTCCATTGCCTTCTTCCTAGAACTATTTTCTTGTGATGATGACACTGCAATCTCTGGACCCACAGGCACATGTATCTCCAGCATCAATTTCCACCTTCTCTTATTCATGTCAGAACATTTTTTATCAGTTAGAAGGGGAGCTAGAGAAAGTAAAAGAGATTCCTCTCCTTGTAGGACAACTGCAAATCTCCCTGACAGGAAAGGACTTGCTCATTCCAGAAGCTCCACATCAGCTTCTAGACAAGCAAAAAATAAATAATGTCTTCAGATATGGAAATAAAAAAAAAGAGCATAAACTTCCCTTCAGTAAAGTTTCTATAAAATAGTGATAGGTTGGTTTACTTGTCTCAAGAGAAGATATATGGCTGTAGTGGGAAAAAACTGGTGGAAGAAATAATTCAGAGGCATGATAACAAACCGGTGTTGGATCCAAAGTGATCCTTATTCTTTGAGTACAAAATTCATGTTTCACCTGAATGAGGTATTGGCACATCAACTTTGTATGAGTATGGGAAGAAATTAATATTATAGAAATTTTATATGATGATCTTATAAAATGGGTGGCTATATGAATGTTTTAAATAAATGAATAGCATGTACTAATCATTTGTGTAAGGGGAAGGAAGCCTGACTTGAATGAAATAGCAAAGCAGTAGCATAGCATAAGATGATAGATAAACCAAGATTGTAAATAGAAATCTATATTTGGAATTAACTTTGCAGTAGTGCTCATCTATAAGAAACGTTAAAGCAACTTGCTCTCATAAGCTTGCATAATTGATTACTTTACATTTCCTGAAATAGACTTATTCTTTTGAGATACTACAAGACTCAGCCAAATTTATTTTATGTTAAACTTTAGAAACTAAGTATTTACAAGTGGGCTAAGTGTGTGTGAAGAGGCTACTGCAACTGAACATCTACCAAGGTAGAAAGAAGCACTCAGGAGCCAAAAATGTAAGCGTAAAGGATCAGGCTCAGATAAGTAAATTGATTTTATTACTGATACAATACATCCTAATGAAGATCACCTAGTGTAGAATCTGTCAATCCAACCTTCCATACGTAACAGCTGCAGGATTTAAATCTTACATCATTTTTACTACTCTCCTGAGGTAATCACTTCTTGCTGTATGTTTCTCAGCATTGGATTAGATTAGAATAGAATAGAATTCTTTATTGGCCAAGTGTGATTGGACACACAAGGAATTTGTCTTGGTGTATATGCTCTCAGTGTACATAAAAGAAAAGATACATTCGTTAAAAATCATATGGTACAACACTTAATGATAGTCATAGGGAACAAATAAGCAATCAATCATATTAGGAAACAGTCAATATTAATCTTAAGGATACCAGCAATAAGGTTACAGTCATACAGTCATACAGTCATAAGTGGGAGGAGATGGGTGATAGGAACGATGAGAAGATTAATAGTAATGCAGACTTTGTAACTAGTTTGACAGTGTTGAGGGAATTATTTGTTTAGCAGAGTGATGTTGTTCGGGAAAAAACTGTTCTTGTGTTTAGTTGTTCTGGTGTGCAGTGCTCTATAGCATCATTTTGAGGGTAGGAGTTGAAACAGTTTATGCCCAGGATGTAAGGGGTCTGTAAATATTTTCAAGCCCTCTTTTTGACTCGTGAAGTATATAGATCCTAAATGGAAGGCAGGTTGGTATTAATTGTTTTTTCTGCAGTTCTAATTCTGCAGTTCTAATTATCGTTGAAATCTGTGTCTGTCTTGTTTGGTTGCAGAGCCAAACCAGACAGTTATAGAGGTGCAGATGACAGACTCAATAATTTCTCTGTATAACTGTATCAGCAGTTCTACAGAAATACACATAAAGCCTATGAAAAGGAAAGAAAACAAATACTGTACCTTTATAGGGAGGATACATGGGATGAGGGTGTGACTAACTGATGAGGACTTATAAGTCCAAAATAGATCTATCTTAGTCTCCTTAGTCTCCCAATGGGCAGCAGAGTGTTTGCTGGCTGCCACAAAAAAAGTCTAGAAACTAGTGGATTGTGATTTCACTGAACTAGGGCTGCATAAAAATCTTGATTTACGTAGGAAGAACCTGGCTAAAGATATATATATCTGAGCAATATGAGTTGCCAATGAAGCAGGAGATCAGATGTTCAGCACTATCACTACTGAGTGCAGCTCAAAGATGACAGAGATTTTTACTTTCCTCATGTCAGGACTGAGCTGTTGAAAGTTGTCTGAAGTGAGTCAAGCTTCAGAAGAATATGTGAACACAAAGATACTGGCTTGTTCTCAGCAGAGCGAGTAGGTCAGAAAACAGCAATGAAAAACACCTCCAGAAATACAAGGCATACTAGGATTTTTGGAATGTGTTATTTAAGTTCTGAAACCCTTTTACACTTCAGTGCAAAAAGAGTAGTTGAAGTAAAGCTGCAGACTTCTGAGTAGCTGTAGTGAAATTGCAGGCTTCACCCAGACAAACTTGGCCTATCTGGCCCACACTGGCATGATCCCGTCATCAAAGTCCATGTTCACTATTATACTTTCCATGTCAAACTTCCCCTCTGAAGGGAAAATGCAGTAGATAATAGACAACATCCATATAGCTCTATCAGTAGAAGTGGTTCTTCTTTGCCCATACCTCACCTTTAAGGGGAAGGACAAAGCATGATTAAAAAAAAACCCATCAAGAGCCCCGGGTACAAGACCTCATGTTACACAATTAAGCATGATTGCTGCCAAATTGTTCAACACCTCTTTCTCCCTGCAGAAAGAAACCAGAAGTTCTCCATCTGTCCTTCTCCACAGAGAAATTAATAGCGGGCTAGGGGAGTAAATGAGGTACTTGATATAAAGCATTGGCCAGCGTCTTCTGACACCTATATAATCACACAAAAATCCCCATGCTGTGCCAGAAAAGTAGGTTTGAAACTTAAAAAGTAAGAAAACCAAACATGCTTCAAAGAATTCTGTCTCATTCAAAATGCTCCTTATTTTGCACATCTCAGCAGTATAGAGCAGCTCAACTATAAAGGAAAAATATATCATTATTATTATTATTATTATTATTATTATTATTATTATTATTATTATTTTCAGTAGTTATTCAGAAAACAAAAGGGGTCTTGCCCATCTGATGCATAATATCTCAGATTTGGCTTCATGATGCTTCAATTCAATCTCCTTACGACCTTGGCAAAATATCAATTCAGGCTTGTGGGACGATAGCTGTTTCTCCTCCACAAGTGGATGCAAGTGAGTAGGAGAAGAAGAAAAAAGATAGACCAAAAAAAAAAAAAGAATATTAGAAAAAAAGAGGTTAATTTCACCTTTCAAACCAGTGGTGTCCAAATAGATCACCCTGAAGAAATATAATTTATCAGAACAAAAGTAGCTCACCCTTCAAAGTATCTATCTTAATTTAACTGCAATTGTACTAGTTATGCCCTGCCTTTATTGATCTCAGATGGTAGAACTTTCTGCTGCTTTGGCCAAGGATCTTCTGCTTTCTTGTTTCTCCAAATACCCAGGAGCAAAACTACAAATACACACCTAGAGTTATGCAAGGGTCTGAAAAGAACTTTCTTACTATCTTCACCTATGGATGATTTATTATGAGACAAGCAGAACTTAAACACATATAGGTAATCATGATTATTCATTGGAAGTATATGAAATTAATTGGTTTCAATTATATCTCAGCTAAAGATATAGTTAAACACTCAAGATGGTGTGCAACAGGGGTGGGTTCTACTTATCTTTACTACCGGTTCGTATCGTGTCCCCGTGCAGATTGCTTCTGATGACGTCTGGGTCAGTGGGCAGAGCCTCCTGCCAGTTTTACTACTGGTTCTATAGAACCGGTCCGAACTGGGGGCAACCCACCACTGGTGTGCAACAACCAAAATAGTGGAACGTCACAAAGATGAAGTGAGCGTCCTTTTCCTAAAATGGTTAGCCAAATACTTCTAACAATATTTACAAGCTATAGCAATATGTTTCTAACATAATAAAGGAAAAAAGAAATGATGTTTCCTTATTGTTTGAGAATAGTATCCAAGATTCAGATATACAGTATGTGTTTCTGAATGATAACGCTAGAAAAGTATGTTTTGATTTTGCCTCCAAAAAAGCATCTATTTTAGTCACCCAAAAACTGAAAATTAATATGGAACTTTTAAAAGCTAGGTTATTTATCATGATGCAAATATTTGTGGATTTCCGACTTGCTCAATATTTCCACTGAATGCTCTGAAAGCATTTAAAAATGAAGATACTTATATATTTAAACAACCATTGTCTAGACATAAAATGACTTCAGAGAATTTAATTTGTAACTCTTTCTAACAACCATAACCCTACCATAGCTCTGTTTAGTTTCCATTATTTAGATTCCTTCAACAAGGCACAGGATGCAGAAGGCCACTAGTATAGCATTTACAGGGAAGGGCAGAGATAATTGAAATTAGTATTTGCAGACATGAGAGATTCTTAAAACTCTAATTAAAGGAGCAAGAGAGTTCTGGTACTTGAGCTGCAATACCATAATATGTAAATTAATGTGTATATGTGCTGTTCTGCTTAAACACATAGACATAGCTAGAATATAGGGGGTAGATTTAAAAAAAAAAATCAAAACAGGAGAAAGATCTGCATGGTATCCCTGAAGTAAGCATCCATGAACACCAAAGAACAGCAGGTCAAAAGACAGGAGATGTCTGCATATCATCATCAGAAAATCTATAAAGAGATGACACCAAATCATGGAGCTTTCACAAACCTTCTGCTTGAGAAGTGTGTTTCAATTTTCTCCTCTCTTTCTTTCCTTTGGTAATTTCTCTTCTTATGCCATAGCAGACAAAACCCCCAGTGCTGTGTTTAAGTGTTAAGCTTAGCAAAAACAAAAAGACCCTTCTCTATTTTTCTCTCTTTAAATCTTTATTATGTGAAGATTTCATGGAAATGAGCATCCTCTACAAGACGGGAGGCAGGAGGAGGAGAAGTCTTTTGCCAACAGGTAACACATGTTGAAAAACCTGTGATCCACTCTGAATGGACCAACTGGTGACAGGGCTTAAGACGAGACAATTCTATCAATGTTCAGGCTAAGCCTTGTTACAAAAGATGGAAGCTGCCTAGGAAAAAAAAATGAAGACAATGGAAAACAAAAGGGTTCCCCCTTTTCTCTAAATGACTGTTGCCTGTGTCATTAAATTTCATATTGTGCATTGAATCTAAATATATCACTTTGTTCTGCATGACAGGCAGAAGTGAGCATTCATACATTATCCAGCCACTTAATTAAGTGCCTGGGATATTTGCAGTTAGCAGAAACTAATAAGGGAATCGCATTTAAATTCCAATCACTCCTCGGGGTGGCTGCCTGCAACATAAGCAAAGCTTACTGGGTAGACATTCCACTAAATGCTCAACTAAAAGCTTAGATTTACTGTATTTGCAAAGAAGGAGTAATTTTATTTGCCATGAAAAGGTGAGGCTAAAAACAAACAGATCTGTTTGGGATTTTTTGGAGTTGTGTTTTCTCGGCATTGTGTTTAAAACACCACTTGGTCTGTTCAGTTGCCTAATGAAATAGGAGTCTGATTTAGAGCTTTGCTAGCACAAAACAGGAGGTTCTATAAAAACAAACAGCCGGTTTACCCTATCCGTGGCAGACTTTCAAGGATTTCACAGAAAATGGGCTCTAAGACTCGCAGATAGCAAATACCTCATGACAGATTTCAAGCAGATGTGGAAATTAACTCATCTGCACGTTATGACTAATGCAGCAGAAGGGAAGAGGCATCTTCTGCATGGAGCTAGGATGGAGATAAAATCTGCTCATATTTGGAACCTGGCTGTTTTCTAGGGGACCATCTTCTAGGTAGATTTGCATCTGCCACCATTTTGTTTGTTTGTTAAAAAAATGTTGCTTGCCTAAGCATCAGAGGGCTAACTGCCTCAGGTCTCAGTGGGAGCTAATTGGAGCTATGCCCATTCAATCTGTGGTGATTTCAATTCTCTATTTTCTATTCTCTTGGCAGAAATCAACCACTCCAATTGCCTCTCACTAGAGGGCACCAATTCAAAGCACCAGTGGAGCTGAAATCATAAAACATTTCACATTTCTATTATTATCATGTAAACAACATGAGTGTGACATGAGCACTGAATCACCACAACTGAAATCTGTATGTTAATTTCCATATTAGGATGAAACTGATGTTTTCAAAAGTAGTGGGGGGGAAACCCTATCCAAGAGTATTTTTTAAATGACAGCATGCTTATTTTATTTTGTTTGACTGTAAAACATAACATGCAAAGTATATTAATTACGATTGGTGAGACTACCAATCTAGGACTTGAACAAGAGCTGCCTCAGATAACTCTGTGAGTGATTAATTGACTATAATCCTTTCTGTGCTCAGGGAATTCTTTAGGGTTTCTCTGTCTGATACTAAGCAATAATGGTATTACCTGCTGTTGAATATATTTCTCTAAGAGTGTAACATCAAGCTAGAATGTAAAATGTTTTTCAAAATTATAACAGATCTGGAATAGTCCAAGCTAAGAAATGCTGCTCCAGATCAAAGATTACTATCGGGATCTAGTCCAGTTCCAAGGAAAATAAAATGAAAATCAATTTCAGAATTCTTTAAACACCAGCAATTCCAATTGATCAAGGAGAAGTTCATTGTTTATTCACATTTTTTAAAAAAAAACATACTTCTGAAAGAATATAAAACAAACCAAAAAAATGTGTGTAGAAATTCTACTTTTACAAAAAAAAAAAAAAAAGACTTCCAAGAATTTTTCACATTCCTGTTCTCTGGAGGAGAAATGCACATAATTATTGACCATCACCTCAGCCAGTATAGTCAAGTGCACCAAAAACAACACTTGAAAGAGTTTTGGGAACTCTTTGGGAAGACTTTTGGGAAGAAAACATTTTTTTTCATCTTTATAAAAAAGTAAAATAAACAGAAACCAAAAACCAAACAAAGAAACAAACTGAAACCCTTTCTAAATTTAAAAGCTCTTAAGCTTCCATCTGCAAGCCTCCAGCCCTTCAAAAGATGACTATATTGTGCACTACTTTGGTTACAAAGTAGTGATTGTTTTACAGATCTCTATTTTAGAAGCTGGGGAGCTTAACAGAAGGAAGCAAAAATCTGAATTAAAAGTAAACTGTCTGCCTGAAAGGTTGGGCTGAAATATTGCCACCCCCTCCTCTCCAAAGCAGGTTCCAAACTATTTTTTTTTTCTCTGCAGGGTATCCTTGTCACCTACCAGCTTTACTTGTCCCTCTGCTTCTTGGTTCCTAAGAAGCGGTTGGGTGCATGGGAAGTAAGATACTTCCAGAATCAAAGTGGGCACAGTCTGCCTGCCCCCGAGTTGTTGCTTTGACCTAGGGCTAAGCAGTCACAACAATTGTATGCATGCACATCTGTATGTCTGTATAAATAAACAAATATGTACCTAATGTGATTTGCTTTGGAGGAGTGTTAGCAGATCTGCTTGCCCATGGAAGCATTCTAGTTGAAATTCTCCCAAGACTGTAAGTATCTGCTTGTTTTGTTCACTTGTCTAGTAACAGAATCCTTTTCAGCTGCAGCTTCCTAGCTACCCAAGTTTTGATTTTGCTTCCTTCATAAAATTTAAAGAATGGGTTCCTCACTTTAAAAAAAGTAGACTCTTTTCCAGGAGAGAGGAGGGGGGGAGGGAGGGAGGGAGGGAGGGAGGGAGGATGAATATTGAAATGCACATATAAAGAAGACACAAGCTCTGGAAATGCCAAATCCTGGCCACAATAAACAAGCACCACCCAAAACATTAGATTGCATGTGGCATGGTTAATTTCTACACAGGATGAAAATAATTTGGAAACATGGCATCATGATTAGTTTCCCCTTGGGCTCTTTTCTATGACAAGTTGTCCAAGCATATGATCAGAATTGGGTTGGTTTTTCATTAGCTTTTAAAAATGCAGCAGCAGAATTTGCTAGCCATATGAATTGAATATGATTTAATTTTCATAATTCAGGTTCTCAGAAGACTACATGATGATGATAATTGTGAAATAGAATATTTTCAGGATAGAAAAGTGACACTTATGTAGGGTTTCATCGAAATGTGTCACAATATTTTGCTACAAGCTCATTCTTCATGTAATAATAGGTTGCAAGGTTTGAGTATATAATTCCAAAGTTTGTAACATACTTTTAAACTACACTGATCTTTGTACAATTATATTAACAAAGTTATAACTTTTTAAAAACTTTTTCTGCTGAGTTCAATAAACATGATTTTTTTCATTGAATTAGTTTCATCTTAATATCATAATGTACTTGTACCCAAGTGTCATTTCACCCTTAATGGAAAATCTGAAGATAACTAAGGAACAATTATAGGAGGCCCTCAGGAGGGATGCTCTCAAGTCACATAAGATATCTTCTAATTCAAATTGATCATCCTACCTTACCTGTGAAGTTAAAAGGAAATATCAAGAATAATCCATTTGTTAACTTAATTATAGCACAAAGATTTGCAAAACTATACACATTTCCAAATAGATTTATACTACAAAGAATATCTAAACTGTGTTACAAATCACCTTCTTCTTATAGGACAGCACTGCCAAATGTTTCAGAGTTGACAATGTTTGGATTATTATCTTTTTTTAAAAATGGCCATGTGCCTAAAAGTAGTTTGAGGCTCCATTTTTACAGAATAGACAGAGTCAATAAAACTGAATTATTTGTGAAAGAAAATCCTATCCTTTCTAATATATTGCCTAGGTCTTAAATGATCTTTTCTCTAACTCCCTTTTCCATTGTGAAAACAAAACAAAGAAGAAAATCTATTACAAAGTACAGACATTTCTGTGTTCTTGATGCGATTAGGATTGCAGCCAACACTATCCGATCCCCTTTCCTCTGGGAATGAATCAGTACATCAAGAATTCCAACTTGGAAAGCATATGAGCAATCCAGTCCTCCAAAAGCCTACCCTGGCCAGCTTTGAAACAAATTTGGCAAAATTGTTAGCAATGAGAAAGATAGGAGAGAAAGAGATGAAGGTGGAAGAAGAAAAGGCTTAGATGGGAAAATTGAATCTGTCTGAGCTTGTGAGTAGGGCAGTTGTAAAGTAATATTGTACTTATAATAAAAGCCAGCAGGTACATAGGATATGTATTCCCATCCTATGAGAAAATAAATTGGGGGTGGGTTGGCATTTTCACCTTCCTTCAGAAGGGATAATAGAAAGGACTCACAGTCTCATAGAAGTGATATCCTTGGATATATTATTAATGTAGCCAGACTTCCATTCTCAGCCCGTCTAGGCCAGGACACGCACTTCAAAAGCAGCAGAACCCACAAACAGACCGGAGCCTTGGAATGCGATGAGTAGATAATATGTTCCTTGTATAGTCAGCACTGGGAACATCCACCTCCCAGTGCCTTTTCAAGTCTTTGGGCCCCACCCCTGTCCATCCGGCTGCCATGCCCACTGGTAGCCACCATCCAGTCCCCATAGTCATTGGGGCTGCATCTGTCTGGCCGCTGCAGTAACCACCAGGTCTAACATCCCTCTTGTGGCAATGGGCCTCCTCGCCATCTAGAATGGTCCAGCAGGTGGCATGTGGCCACTGTGTCAGGCTGACAGAAGCAATCAACTGGGTGGCGCAGGTTCGGCGGGGAACACCATGGCAGTTTGGCACCATCAGATGTGGGACCGCCGTCAGTGAGCTGCTACTGTTGCTCCTGGTGGGAGCATTCTCCCCCCCCCAGGTATGTCAAGCCCCGATATCTACAAAATGCCAGATCAGGAAAAAAAAACATCCATATATAGTAGAAGATAGACTAATCTACTATTGCTAAAGGTTGAGCTCTATAGGCATTTTAGAGCAGAAAGGACATCCTTAACCAAAAGGTAGGATACACACACACATACTGCAAGGAGTTCAGAAGAACCAGTGTCTAAAATATAGGTTATAGAAGAGACCTACACTGCTTCATTCTCTTTCAGGAATTCCTCTTCCAAGAAATAAGAGATGATTAGTCCCAGAGGCTTTGGAACAAGTTCTGTTCTTGTAATGTCTGAGGCACCTGCCAGACTGAAAGAATAAATTTAGAGTTATTGTAGCAAGAGGTGTCCTTGAACTGAGGTATATGGTCACATGCAGCTTAATGCTTCTAGCTGTAACTTCAAGAAGTCTATATATCTATTTGAGAAGTGAAAGAGACCTTTGGATAATTGGGCAGGGCAAGACTCGTCATACAGAGACAAATGAGTTATTAAATTGAAGTACAGGAGATGCCAATTTTCTGGAAAACAATGGCTTGTCAATTTTTCCACAAAATTTCATTATATATATGAAATATGTGAGAGAGAAGAAAAAAGAAGTGTTGTTGTTTGAAGACTCCAACTGGTTTCAGTCACTATACTTTCAATTTCTTAAACCTAACTCTGTCTGACCATTGATTCCTCTACTCAGATGCTTTGAAAAGTATCATAAGCTGTTCAACTGCACAGAGATTCTTGGAGCAAACAAAGACTAGGAAACAAAGGTTGCAACTATAGCAGTAGCAGTGATCAACCGCTCAAATGAGTATTCTGGGAATGAGACAGTAATATGTCCATGGGATATGTATAATTTGTCTTGTAAACAGGAGATGCATCTGACAGAGTGTAGAACATGAAATGAAACTCAGGGCTTATGAGCATTTATACAAAAGGGAGTGTGCATAATACTGGCACAACAAAGACAGAAGATCACACTAAGGTTAATACTTCCTTAGTGACTTACAGTAGAAAATAGGGTTAGTTCAGAGTGGAAACCCAATTAGACAGCCTGCCCTGAAGTTGCCTAGCAACAAGGTGAAAGTAAAGATGATGGTGACATGCTTCTTTTATGTGTGAAAGAAACAGTTTGCTATAATGAGTTCCAACCTATACAATAGTGGTTCCTGGTTTAGGTGCTAATATCAAAATCTGTCTTTTTAATGGTTAAAATCTGGATATTGTGGGAAATTTTAGCATTTCTGCCCAATATCTTCTAAGATTTCAGGTGGGAATACCAACTTATTATGAGATTTGGTGAGCTCATGGCTAAGAGGCAGAGTGGCTAGGTGGTTTAATGATACTGGAGACTCTTTGCTCCAGTGGTTCAAATCCTAACTCTTCAGGGTGGAGTGAACTCCTGTCACTTGTCTCAACTTTTGCCATCTAGCAGTTTGAAAGCATCTTCTATGTGAGTAGATAAATAGGTGTCACTTTGATGGGGAGACGAGCCAGTGTTTCGTGTGGGTAGTCAGAATCCTGCCAGGGCTGAACCTTCCTGGTTGCAATGCCTGTTTGTGAAGCGGCTTTGGTGGAGGGAGAGGGCCTTGGATGACACTGTAAGAAAGTCACTTGTCTTTCTTTCTGGTGTGAACCAACTCGCCATTCTGTTGTGAACCTTGGGAAGTGTGCAAGCATGAACCAAACAGAGCTAGCAAACAAGCAGCCAAACTACTACTCTGCATTAGCATTGTAGTCTCCTGGCTAATGTAATATCATCATGTGCTTAAAAAGAATATCTCAAAGCCATTCAGTTGTTTAAAAATTATTTTTTATTTAAATTTAGGATCCTGCAGATTTTCTCTAAGAATAGAGTCACATGGGGGCCTACAGATGTTATATTGTTAAGTCCAGCAGGCATATGTGGTGTGGCAACTGCCAGGGTTATTCCCTGAAGTTTTCTTGGCAATATTTTTGGAAGTGGTTTGCCCTTGCCTTCTTTCTGTGGCTGAATGTGATGGTCCAAGGTCACCAAGCTAGCTTAGTGCCTAAGATGTGACTTGCAACTCATGGTCTTCCAGCCTGTTGTATGTCTGAATTTATTTTATTTATGTGTATCATGCCTGATTATTTTTACAAATAATTCAAGATGGCGAACATCTCTGATACACCTTTTCCTCTTATTTTCCCCACAAGAACCATCCTGTGAGGTGAGTTGTGCTGAGAGAGAATGACTGGCCCAGGTCATCCAGCTGGCTTTCATGGCTAAGGCAGGACTAGAACTTATGGTCTCCTCCTTTCTAGCCTGGTGCTATAACTGCTAGACCAAAATGGTTGTCGTTCATTTGATTCATTCATTGATTCATCTGAATTAAGTACTTGATTTTTTGTTTTGATTACAGATCCATTATTGCAATTGCCTGTAGGTAGGATCCCTTACAGGGAAAAACAAAAGCAAGATGCAAAAGTCTGCTCATTTGGACTCTTCCTTCCTCCCATAAACAACAATTTATTATTTTTACATAGCATCACCACATTTTTTTATTATTATTCACTAGTTTTTATTGGCTGCAAGCTAGGTAGATAGTTAGGTGCAATGGCAGAAGATTGGTAGCATGGCAGCCAGGGAAGAGGCACCGTTTTCAGATAATGACCTTGAGCCAGATACATTTTGTGGTTAGCCATGAAGGTCTCAATAAGGGATCCTGGGATAGCATGTAAGATATGAGGTGGAGAGATCTACTCATTCCCAAATAAGAGGAAGAGTCATGATTTCAGCCCTAGCATCTTACCATTCCATTGTTTTTCCTCAGAAAATATGTTTGTATGGGTTGGGGGCAGCAAACAATCATAGCAGTTGTGATAAGACTTTTTACAATACATAGAAAGACTGGACTTTGCTAAAGACCATGCAAACTGCCAACGGTTAAGAGACCATGAATGTCAGCAGCTAGACAGCACAGCTGGGAGAGGAGGATGCTATTTATGCTGGCTCCTCTCTTCACTACTCCACAGCCAGGATGCTCCTTGGGGCTGAAGCAAAGAGCATTAAAGGACCTATAAGCATCCTCACCTTGAAAAGGCAACTTGCTAATGCACTGGGAGCTTTAAAAGCAACAAAGGTGCATGCCCAGTAGTGAAATTCAGCCAGTTCTATCTGGCTCAGGCAAACTGGTAGTGGCAGCTGCGGGAGGCTCCGCCCACCCACGCGGATGTCATGATGTCACTTTTTTGTGACATTTTAAGCCTTTGCGCATGCACAGAAGGCTTTATACATGTGCAGACAATGGCACACACACATTTGCAAACCAGTAAGGAACATAAGTGAATTTCACCCCTGTGCATGCCAAATACTAAAACAATAGATGTATGTAAACAAGTGTTAATGCATAAAAGGGTCACATATCACATACAATGAACAATGTAGCAAACTGCCCAGAAAATCATAAAGGAGAAATGGTGTTCCTTCAAAAGTAATCAAAACTTCCTATCGTTTAAAAAGTTCCTTCGGTACAACCCTCCTGCTTCTATCATTCTGAACTTTTTCCCAAAGGCAACTGGACTTTCTTTTCTTTTTTTCCTTGAAAAGTTTCACTTCTCATTTAAGAAGCCCCTTCAGTAATGAACTGAAGAAGCTTCTTGGATGAGAAGATAAATGTTTTCAAGGAAAAAAAACCAGTTGCCTTTTGAAAAGCACCTTTGGGACAACCATGACCTGAATGATTGAGAATCTCCAAGGACATATAGGCACTTTTGTGTCACCAGAAAAGAACCCCTGTGTAATTTCCATCTATGCTGCCAATAACATTAAAAAAATCTAAGTATTTGATGATCATCCCATTGCAACAATTGGGCATAATCTCTAAGATATTAGAATTTGTGGTTTAGTTCTAAAACCAAGCTCAATGCTAGTCCCAAAAAGTGAAACACTTTTGAACCAAAGCATCTGCATTACACATATAAAAAATGGACAGATAGTTTTGAAGACTTCTGTTCTCTTTATATATTTTGCACAAACTTTAGGCAGAGCATATTGTTCACTTTGAAATCTCAGATGACCTATAATAGATAAATTGTATAAAATAAGTTTGAAAGCTAATGCAGCATTAGAAGATGTACAGACAGCAAGAAGAGATATTATTTGCATCGCTGAATAATGTTAAGATGCTAAAAAATACTTATTTGAGAGTTGGGCAGACTCTGGGCTGTCGCATTTAAACCATTTATGTGATATTTCCATTTTCTTACTTTTCGTACAATCAAGCGTTGTTATCGTGCACTTTCTCCACATTACTGTCCCTACCCTTGTTTCTGAAATAAAATCTTTTTTTTTTCATTCGTTCTCTTGTTATTCTACCTATAATTTGCATTATGGCTGCAAAGTAATAGCCTAATCTTACTGTGAATATGTATTTTAGTTGATCATCCTGTGTTAATAACATTGCCAAATGTTTTATTTCCAATTAGTTAATCTCCTGAAGATATATGTAATCCTCATACTGCATTATGTAAGAAAAGAATGAGGCTGAATTTTAACATTTAATTTAAAATATCTCTAAACCTGTTCTACATATTAATGCATAATTTGGCATGGTCCTTGTCAAATAAGGATTTAACATTAAAGGAAAAAAGCAAACTGATTATTGCTGAATTAAAGCCTTGAGCCTGCAACTTTTTACACAACTCTATCCTGCAAGGTCCGTGGATTCTACCACTAATCCAAGCAAAGTACATGAACATTAGAATGCACCCTTTGCTTGGCTATGTCCACATCATTTCACACATGGTGTAGACATATTCTTAATATTTCTATCAAGAATACTTTTAACAGGGAGTCATTATTTCCTAACTAATGCCTCTACATTTACTTGTTTGAAGCTTGGTTGAACCTGAAATAGTCAATGCATTTAAATAGTGCACAGTTCTTAGGAGGGATGTTTCACTTTCACAATGATTTGAACAAAGAATCCCTTTAGAGCAGGGGTGTCAAACACGATTTCATTGAGGGCCATATCAGGGTTGTGTTTGACCTTGGGGAGATGGTGTGGCTTGGGTAGGTATGGCCAGTTCGATGTCATTGGGGGCGCCTGTGGTGGCCTGAGTGCTCTGCCAGCAAAAACAGGCTCACAAGTTCCGTTTTTGGCTGCAATGGCCTCCTGCAACCCTCTGCCAGTAAAAACAGAGCTCCGGAAGGCTCGGTTTTCACTGGCAGAGGCACCGTGGGCTGGTCCTTCACTGTTTCCAGGGTGGTCCTGCAGGCCAGATCAAAGCACCCCACAGGCCAGATCCAGCTCCCGGGCCTTGAGTTTGTCACCCCTGCTTTAGAGTGTTTCTCTAAAGCAAGTTGTGTCCTGCTTCTAATCTCTGGGGAGGA
Source organism: Pantherophis guttatus (assembly GCF_059756535.1). Classification (NCBI taxonomy): domain Eukaryota; kingdom Metazoa; phylum Chordata; class Lepidosauria; order Squamata; family Colubridae; genus Pantherophis; species Pantherophis guttatus. Next base: position 62,193,771 of record NC_142063.1, read on the forward strand.
ATAGTCTGTCCCTCTACAACAGTAGTTTCTCGGCATATACTATCTGTATCCAGAAGGCAGATCTCATGCAATGAAGAGACTAGATGAGATTATGAACTTTGTCTCAACTTTTCATTATGGTGCACTGCATGCATGTGAATTTTCTTTCTTCCTAGGCTACAATGACAAAGGGAAGATGCACAGAAAAAAGAGAAAGGCTATAGTAATTATTAATTGCTGCCATGAATGATTGGACAAAACAGAGAAGAATTTGGAGGATTACCAAATGCAATTCTTGGGAGCTTTTTATAAACCTAAAATATTTAAACTTCAATCCCCAAACTTTTCTGTCTTTCCATTTGTTTCCTGGCAGTCAACTTAGCATGTAAAAATACAAAACTTTTTGAATTGGTGACAAACTTAAAATATTTCACATATGGTAAGAGGTGATACAAGAACTATACATAAATGAAAGTTCACAGAGAAAGAACACTATGCATGGAATTATCCATTTGGGGTTTTTTTTCTCTTAAAAAATACACTATACATTTTATTTCCAGTGGACAGCTGCACTGCTGTAGGTTTATTTTTTACAAATCCCTAGTGGGTCTGAAGCTCTGCTGAAAGGCAGTTACAACGTGCCTAGACTTTGTGTGCAGTGTACTGACAATATCTAACAAAGTCACACAGCTCCAGTTCTGTGAAAAAGTATTCACCACAACACATTTTCTGAATTTCCCGTATCTTTGGTGTTGTTACATTTCTTGGGAGTTTTTCGCTGATTGTTTAACAAAGTACTCACACAACTGGATCCATCAAATTAATTGAATTGATAGGTCTTGGGGGGAAGACGATTGTTCATTGCAAATTGAATGACTTTTGTGTTTAAATACTCACTCTAAATCCTTTATGTACCAGTAGGATCCACTTGAAGGTTTGATAATATTCAGGACCAGTTATGGAGAATTTTAGAAAATTGTAAAGGAAGAGAATACTTTTCACAGAACTAGAGCTATACTAGGGATAGTATCTTCTCTAACAAAAGACCTGTATAGTTAATATTTTTAAAAGATGCCCATAATTATTTTCATAGTCATTTCCCTTAAAATATTCTATCCTTCTAAATGTTTCTCTTCAAAAATCTTGAGTGGACACAACAAAAGTTTTATTTCAGGATCTCAATAAATTCAAATACATGACAGCAATCAACAAAATGACTCTTCCTGGACTCAACTACATTAGACTTTTTTATATTACTTCACAGATACATATTCTCTGCACAGAGAAAGCCAGCCTTCCAGGGAGAAAATTGAGGCCAGTTCTCCTTCTACCTGAATGTATGGGAAAGCATTCAAAATTGCATACTCTTCCTGACTGGAAAGGTTACATTATCATTACACAAATGAAAATTCATTCGCAAGCGAATTGACTCAAAATATTTATGTTCATAACTGTGCATTCTCCTCAGATGAACTCTATGGTTTTAGGTTTTTTTCCATATATTGCAATGGAACTTTTTATTATCAGCATGCCATGAACTAGGCAGAATTGTGGTATTAAGGGATCTGTATTAGAAGAAGAGTTCCTATGAAGTGCCAAGCTGCCTTCACGGCTCATACCGTGAAGACTTCAGTAAGTTCCCCACTTAATGCAATTTTGGCTGACTGGAAGTTCATGGTTCATTGCACATAGACTAGAGAAGCAAATATGCAGTTGAAATAATCACAGCAATCTATTTTAAACAAAAACACTAGCTGTGCAACATGTTTGTGAGCCAAACTTTGAAGAAACTCAAGGAAAAAAAGGACTAGTAGTTGCAGTATAAGTTGCAGTGGATATTGCTACAGTTGGTAGCAACTTTCTATAAATGAATTGTACACAACTATTGCCCAATCACTTTCAGTTCTTCAAGACCTATTAGATATTTCCTTGACAATGTCCATTAGCAACTGCTTTCCTTAATTAATTGATTTTTGATTTGATTTTGAGGTTTACCCAATTTAATTACTCTTATTATTATTGTTAAAAAGACCACATGCACATATTTTATATTATACATATGAAAGCTCTTGTAAGCTATTGCTTATGACATTGGTAATTGGTAATATTGGTAATAAATAAAATAAATAAAATAATAATAATCAAAGTTCTTTTCTTTAGCTGACATCTTTTTCATTGTCTTTCTTCTTTTTCTAAGCATCACAATCTTCTTCAGTGACTTTTGTGTCCAAAATATTAAAGCTTTAGTTTCAATATTAATGCTTCCAATGAGCAGTATAGTTTTAGTTCATGTAATATTGAATCTGTTTTGTAGACTCAATATATCCTCAATAATTTCTCCAGACCACAATTTAAAAGCACATATTTTAGTTCATTCAGCTTTTCTAATTATGCAGCTTTCACAGCTTTCATAAGTTCCAACTAGAAAATCCATGGCCTTCCCATAATCTTAGGCATCCTTTTAATTTTAATAGTGAGCAGAAGACTGACTTTTGTAGGCTCTTATTTCACCTTCAACAAGAAATTCCTTCAGTCTTCTTCATTTCCAGCCAGTGTTATTGTGAACTTATTAGAAGTTCTCAATGTCTTTCCCAGAAATTTTTATTCCAGGTTCTCTTTCTTCTGGTCCAGCATTTCTCATGATAAGTTAAATAAATAAAGGAATAATATACAACATTAGCACATTCCTTTCCTAACCTTGACTCATTCAGTTGAATTCTGTTATACTGTCTAGCTGTTCTCTAATCATTAGACGAATTCTTCAATAGATGGATGAGATGACCCAGTACAGATCTGCCTTCAAATATCAGTAAGTCAGTATAAGTAAATAATATAAGTAAGCTATGATGTAAGGTAGCAAAATTCTTTTGGCCAAACAAGAAGTAGTCTTTGCCAATCAAAACACAACACAGAGATATCTGCATTTGATAACCTTAACACCAAATGCCTTGAAGGCCAGTGGGCCAGCTTTCAATTATCTCCAAATGGAAGAAAAAATAGTAAAAGAAAACTTTAAAAAGGAAAGTCAAGCAAAAACCAAGAGTTGAGCAGAACACATATTGCTTGCATTCTATAACACAGGTAGCTGAATCACAAGAGTTGTAACACTCTTATTGATTGATTCCAACTATTTGCACACATATGACTTTGACACATGAGCCGACTACTGATATTTTCAGGAGCAACAAAGGAGAACAAAATATAAGTTCCATTATCACCCTATTTGCCACACTATCTTTCTCCTTTGGAAGTAACTCCTGAATATGTCTACTGTGATTTCTGCAACAGAAAAGGATGAGCCAATTTGTAGGTAAATCAAACCTAGATGACAGAAGCCTTACCCTACAGCATAACACTGAAGGAAGGAAAAAACTTTAGTGAACACTATTTTGTGTCGTGACAGTGATTTGACATGTTGCAAGCAAAATACATGTGAACGGGATCCTATTGCTTTGTGCCACAGGCACAATTTCAGAATAAGCTGGCTGATATATTCTTAGCTGTTACCACTGCCGTGAAAGAGCATTAGAGATGTGGCTTTCTCTTTCTGCTTATGTAGAATCCAGAAATACAGCTGTTTAAATGTAGAGATATGAGAGGTGTAGCATAGCTAAGCCTTAATTAGCATGCTGGAAACACTGCAGAAAATTGTTAATTCCAGCAGTTAGCTTTGGGAAACAGTGCTTGCAAGGTTGTTAGACACTTGTTTCCTAGGCCAGGATCATCTGGTGGATAAGAAACAGGAGAATATCTTTGATTATAGGTCATCCTTCCTCCGCTAAATACAAATGTGATGATTCCTATTTTCAGAAATAAAATAAAATGCATGTTGACTCAGGTCATATAAGGGAATGACTTACACACCAGTAGCTTCTCCAGGCAAAAGGGGCATTTTTTTTTTTTCTGATCAGGGCACATTCCCACAGAAGTCATTTGGTGGGGCCACATTTTAGATGATGCCGAAGTTGGGAAGAAAAGACCAATCCCAACTGTGTACAATGCTAGCATTTTCTCCTTGACACTGTTTCAGGGCACTTTTTTCTCTTTTTGATATCCTCTCATTTCAGAGAAATGGATTATGGGAACTGGAAGTCCACACTGTTTCTTGCAGTAAACAGTTAAAATTAGACTGATAACTGTTTGAAAATAAGCTATGAGGACCCTGATTATTGGGGAAAATATGCTGACTATGCAAACTGCTTAGAGAGGGCTGTAAAGCACTGTGAAGGGGTATAGAAGTCTAAGTGCTATTGCTATTCGGCTGAAGGAGGGGGAAAGAAACAGATCCTTAAACAGGGAAGCATAACTCCATCATATTCCCACCTCAATATTTTTTTTTAAAAAAATCCTCTTATGTTACTGTGCATATTAATGCTTGCATGGAAAGAATGTTAATCTTTACTTTGAAGGAACAGGGAGATGTGTAATTTTCTCCACTGCCTAAATTTTGGTGGCAGTGGGGACAAGGAGTACTTTCTTTCACTTGACTGGCCCTGGCATTGGAGGAAAAACTCTCATGTTCAAGATTTGCTAGGAATTGAAGCTTCACAAAGTCCACAAAGGTCTGGTGAAACTAAAAGTAATGTTTCCACCAAGAGTCCTGTTTATCAGAATTCCGGATTGTCAAAATACAAAGCCACAGTTATCCAATCTCCTGAAAATATGATACAAGGTGGGATTACTCATTAGAAGTCTTTTTTTCCCCATTACCACTGGTATCACCTAAATGCCAATGCCTCAAGAACCGAACTTTTCATGGGCAACACCCCAAATTTAGAGAAACCTGAGTTCAGATTATAATTGGTCTTCTCCAAGAATGACGAGTTCAGTTTAATCATATGTCCAGAGATGGAACTCACAGACTATTTGTTCTGAAACAAAATCATAAATATACCCAACTGAAAAGGATGCTCTTAGTTTTCTGATTTTGTTCACAAGTATTTAGAAGGTTCATATACATGCTTATCATCTCAATTTACCTAGTACTGTTTTCTTTTCTCATTAATTTGAAGCACCAGCTGTGAAAATCTCCCCACCCCAAAAAGAGTCTAAAGTGAAAAAGCCAGAAGGGAAGTAAAATTAACAAAATCTAAATGAAATTAATCTAATGAAAAGTTACCTGGCTATTTAACAAATTAGATGTTTCTGAAAAATTCCCATATAACTAAATAAACAATGAAAAGGAAAACAAGGAATGTGTGTGTATATACTCACACTCACACAGATATCAATTGGCTAACCTTAAAAGAGAGAAATATAACTTATACCATGAGGAGAAAAAACTATGAGGGGATAGAAATGAATTAATTAAAAATGTGCTGGTAATAATAGAATGTCGTCCCCCTCCTCAACTTCCCCACACATTGTTTTTATCCAATAAACATAAATACAGTATATATATATAAACCATAAACACCACAGCATTTCTTGGAACAAATGAAATAGTACCATGAAAAGAAAGTTTCTATTCCTAGTGTGAGCACATGACTGTTCAATTCTCAGTCCAATTTTTCTGGCAATTGGACATCAAAGGACAGAGTCAGATATTCTAAAGTTGAGAGGAGAGTGGAAAAGTCTGAAGTTAAGAAAGACGGGGCAGCCAATGTTTGGATGTTACAGTAATTTTAAACATTCAGGCACCTTTCAGGATCATGTTTGTCATTCTCAGAAGCGAAGGAATCAGAGGAGAAGGTATTAAGTAGCAAACTGAAAGTGAGGACTCTGCTCCCTGCATAAATCAGAGTTCTTTCCCAGAACTAGCCCGAGGCAATATCAGCTGCATAGCTCTCCACTTATAAGAGCTTATAAGTACTTATTTGATGGTGTTTGCTGTCGCGTATCTGGAACACGGCTCTTTTACGCCCTTTCTCATTTGGTTTTAGATTGATATCATTCTTGGCCCAAAATAGCCCTCAATTACAAGTCAGCTTCCTCCCCTCCCCCACTCCTTGCATTATGCTGATTGTTAGCTTTCTTTTGTATTCACAAATCAGGAAGCTTTAACTGATTGGGAAAACAAAGTAGCTTGGCAGTGCTTTATGTATTATTATTTTTTTTATAAAAAAAATACCTCTCTTCTGTTCAAGTTTTAACTCTTTATTCAGTAGACACAAAACACTCAGAGATCATTGTAAGAATGTTCATAGAGGTACAAATTTATGTGGGTAAATTTTGGTTTGATTTTGACCTGAAGAAGGATGCTAGGAGTCTAAACAAACCTGTATCTTATTTCCATTTTTTGTACATGGGAAGTTTTCAGTGGTGGGCTGCAACCGGTTTAAGAACCGGTTCTGTGAGCGGGCGCTTTGCACCTAACGCACGTGTCAGGGGTGGGTTCTACTTACCTTTACTACCGGTTTGCAACGGGGCCACACGCAAGCGCAGAATTTTAATGATGTTGGAGTCGGTGGGCGGAGCCTCCTGCCAGTTTTACTACCGGTTCTATAGAACCAGTGCGAACTAGGAGCAATCCACCACTGACTTGTATGCGGCATTCAAAATACAGCAATTTGAAGCTGAGCTGCTTACCTTCTAAGGCAGCCCTGGTAAGTAGAACAGTGTAAGCATGGAAATCAGCTGTGCCACATGAATCAGCTGAGCCAGAAGAAAGGAAATATAGGACAGGATAGGGTGGAGATGGGTGGGCAGAGCCAGCTGATCATGGAACTACCAGTTCACCTGAACCGGTCCGAACCGACAGCAGCCACCACTGGATGTTTTCCTACTGAAGCTAAAATATAGCTTCTCTTCAGGTATAAATCATGTATCTCATCCTTTTGATATTGACTTACTGAGCTATATTTTCTAAAAAAAAAAAGAAAGAGTTATCTCATATGAGCATAAATATTACATAAATATGTAATCTTTATCTTCATAGTAGTTAAAAACACACTTAACCATGTAAAAGAAACAACATTATTTTTTATGGGGATCTCTGGATGATCCGTTAGCACTTTTGTGCAATTTACAAAGCACCGCACAGGTGCAGTTTCTCAAAGAGGGATAAAAGAAAATGACTTACTTAAATACCCACATCTTTATTAATCAATTAATTAATTTATTAATCAATTACTATTAATAAATACAACAACAATAATAATAAATACAACTATTAATCAGTACAATCATATGCTTTTGATGTATGATTGTATTACTTAATAATTGTATTAGAACTGAGTAAAATAGGAAATATTGGTACCTGTTCATCTTCTAGGATAGTGTGCAGGATTCACCATTGATATGAAATTTCGGTCTTCAGTACCTGCCCTCCAAAACGTATTGACAGCTCAGTTCACCAAGTTTTGAGATTGATATAGGATTTGATGACCAAAGCAAGTGAGAAGAAGAAATTTGTTATCTCCTAGTTGTTTAGGAAGGCAGAAAACTTGGGAATAGATAGAAGTACTGGATGAAGAAAATAATTTGGGATTTTCAGTATCAGATGTTATTTTCAAAGATTAGTTCCATTTTTAAATCATTGGTTCATAAAGTCCAGAGACCCATTGTGTCATTACTGTAGCTCAGTGAGAAAGTAGTGTCAACAGGGAAATCCCAATGTCACTTAATAAGTTTCATGAATGAATGTGAGTTTGAACATAAGGAAGACCAATCTTTTAAGAAATTCATAGATATTTTCTGTTTGCTTTAATAATTATAGTTAAAGATAGATAACAAGAAAAAAAATCTGATGTTATATTCTCAATATTCCTAAATGGAAACAGCTGAGCATTTCAGTCCAATTGCTTTCTGACAAAAACGTATCAATATTTGCAAATTCATAGAGAAAAAATATAATTTAAAATGGACATGTTTTACATCCAGTCAACCCATAGTAATAGTGCTGGATAGGGATGGAAACTCTTCTCTCTGTGTCTCTCTGTATCTCTGTCTCTGTCTCTCTTTCTCCCCCCCTCCCTCCCTCTTCCCTGTCATAGGCTCATCTTTTATACAAATGTGTCAGGCAGACATAACTTGTTCAATTCTCTCAGCTGGGATAACTGCATGTGCTGAATTTCAGTAACACAGATGAGTGAGGTTTCAGTTGATCCTTATAATAAGAATTTACAAAATTCACACAGTTTCCCAGAAAAGCAGAATGCCATGAAATTCTGTCAGCAGAAATGCAGGAGGCAGCAAAAGGAAATTGTGCTTTTCTACAATCATTAATTGTTGTGTTAAAGGAATATTTTAATATAATGTAGGGAATGAACTAACAATTTTATTTTTTGCTGCTAAATGGATATGCAGGGAGTATTGTTTTGCTTTGTTTAATATCAAGAGAAGGGCTTCTCACTCTATTCAGTTGAACGTCATTTATTGGTACAATGGAGATAGTCTTGCTAGAGTATTAACATGTATATGAATATTTTAAATATGTCCCAGACCCCCCCTCCCAAGAGTGGGCTTGCAAACCAATGGACATTTGGCTTACTTGCAAATGTTCCATTAAATTATCTGCCTTTCCTGTTTTGGCCTATATTTTTAAAACCACTTTCTTCCTTCCTTTTCATTCTTCTTTTTCTGTTTACTGAATAAAAGATGCTGTTGGAATCATTTGCATAAATTCCCTTTAGAATTCAACAAAATCCCATTATAGCTTCAAAAAAAAAATGAGTTATTTTTTTAAAAATGCAGCAAGCTTAGCTTAGTGGTTTTAAAGATGGTATAACTTTACTTTGTATGCAAAGCAAATCTCCAGGAGAAATATAGTATTATTTTTATTATTTAAATGTTTTTAAAGTTATATGTGTATATGCATATGCATGTGTGCATGTGTATGTATTTATTAAGGTTTCCCATTTTAATTGCTTCAGTATCCAAGCACCACTGAAATTCTGCTTACCTCCCATTTCTGGGGCTGCTTATTTATTAAAAGGTTTATGAAATATTTAGTTACTCTCAGATGGTTTGCTCTTGGGAGCTCTAGCACGGCTGCTAGAACATGAGGAGTGATGCAGGAATCCCTCCACAGTCATAAAGATATGGCAGCTGCCACTGAACTGTTAGATAAACCTACCTCAAAATCACATCCTCCCCTATCTTCCCCACAAGGAAAAGAAAAGAAAAAGGGAAAGAAAAAAGAAAAAAGGGAGGGAGGGAGGGAAGGAGGAAGAAATGGAGTGGAGTGGAGTACTGTATTTTTTGTAGTATAAGACACACTTCCTTCCTAAAAGAGGCTGAAAATTTGGGTGTGTCTTATACTTCGAATGTAACCCCGAGTGTGGTGCCCAAAATGGCTACCTGAAACAACTGCTGCCTTCTCTTACCCCTTTCATGCTTCACCTGCTTTAGTCAGTGGAGTTCCCTCCAACAATCAGCTGTGCTTTAGAAGCTGTTTTTCAGCCCCAACCTCAAAACCAGCGAGGGAACTAATGTGCTGAAGCTGACCAGGCTAAGGACTAGCCAGATGAATACCTGGTAGGCAGAATTCCCCCCCCCTATTTTCCTCCCCAAAAACTAAGGTGCATTTTATACTCTGGTGTGTCTTATACTCTGAAAAATACAGTAAATGTTAGCCATGTCTTTAAATTATTTTTCCATTGGAAAATATCAATGAGAGAATACTACTGCCTTTACAAAAGTCTCTGAAATTTAATTTTAAGTTGTCTGGCCCAGAACACTCAGTTAGCTGTATGGGGAGTTGAACCTGGATTTCCCCAGACTTAGTCCATCATTATTGTAATATCTGTAGCTGTTCCATCTGCAAATCATCCCCAATGCATTTTAAAAGCAACCTACATTTCCTTCACATTGCCATCACCATCTGCAGATCAAATACATATTCAGCATGATGTCCATTTGCTTGCAATTCTGAAGCTCACACAGAGTACCTTTAGGCAATCACTGCCTAGCCAACGCTAGCCAGTAGCTAAGCAAAGCAAATGCCAGCCCATCAGCACTCATTCCATCTGTTTGAATCCTAGAAGCCAGAAACTTTATTCCAAACAACTTATCTCTGTTTCATTGCTAATACTTCTGAAAGTCATCAAGCCACTGCATTTTGAACTAATTTAAATTCCCAAGTTATGTATGTTAAATGTACTGTATGTAAATATGTATGTACATGTAAATATGTATGTATGTAAAGTGTTCCAATATCTCAGAGGCTGCCACAAAGAAGAGGGAGTCAAGCTATTCTCCAAAGCACCTGAGGGCAGGACAAGAAGCAATGGGTGGAAACTAATGAAAGAGAGAAGCAACTTAGAACTAAGGAGAAATTTCCTGACAGTTAGAACAATTAATCAGTGGAATAACTTGCCTCCAGAAGTTGTGAATGCTCCAACACTGGAAGTTTCTAAGAAGATGTTTGATAACCATTTGTCTGAAGTGGTGTAGGGTTTCCTGTCTAGTCAGGCGTTTGGACTAGAAGACTTCCAACTCTGTTATTCTATTCTATTCTATTCTATTCTATTCTATTCTATTCTATTCTATTCTATTCTATTCTATTCTATTCCATTCATTCCATTCTAAATCTTTGTTCTAGATTCTTTGATTTGTTTTGCTTGAAAAAACATGCATCTCACAATGCAGGTATTATATACTGTCTGCCATCTTGCAATGTGATCTCCTAGACATACAAGTTGTAGTTGGAAAATAAAATGTAACTATTACACACCCAAATGCAGAATTTCTCACAAAGGGGGTAAATACTGGAAAGAAAGAAAATCAAAACACTCTGATGAATTGCCAGACAGATTTACAGTTGTAGTTTGGAGAAGATATTGATTGCAAGCAAACTAAGATGGATTTAGACAACTTCAGCTGTTAAAGATTTGTTGGTTTAATAGCCAAATCTGGCCCTAAATTCTGCCTTGGTTTACCTTCCCAATAAACAACCAAGTCAGAAGATCATTTAAAAGCAACTTATTAGGTACCTTGATAAAGTGGACTCTCCCTATGAAAAGGAAGAACCCCAAGACCCATCTTACATTCCCTTTTTTGGTTAACACAACAAAGAATCAATCTCATTGTACGCATGTTGTGCATTGACAATAAAGGTTTGATTTGATTTAGAAAATGCAAGAGGACAGTTGATTGGACAAGATAAAAGTAACTTCCCCTTTGCATAGGAATTCAGTTACATGTAGTCAAACATGTTACATATTTGTATCCCATAATATTACACATGTTCATTAAAATGAGGTCTGATATTAGAAGGGGCGTAAATTTTAAAGAAAAGGATTGTTTGGAATTCACAAAGAGATAAACCAGACCCCAATTTGCACTAACAAACTTCTTCTTATCTGGAGATAGTCTCCAGCCAGTTTACCTTTTCAGTCTAGGAATGTTAAAAGCTATCAATCAATCCATACAGCAATAGGATAGAAAGTTTTCCTACATTCCAGTCTTTAGGAGTTTAATAATCTTTATAAAAGAGAGAGAAATAAGTTAAACTAAAATTCAAAGTAAATACCGTGTTTCCCCAAAAATAAGACCCTGTATTATATTTTTCTGAACCCTGAAATAAGCGCTTGACATTATTTTCGGGGAGGTCTTATTATTTTGGGGCATGTGGAGCAAGATGGGGCTCCTCTTGCCATCTTACCTGATTTCCAGCTCTGTCTCCCTAAATCTAACCAGAGGAAATGGCGGGGACCGGCTGCACATGCGTTTAAATATTTTTGGGGAGGGCTTATTTTTGGGGAGGGCTTATTTTTGGGGGGGCTTATTTTAGCGCATGTGCTCAAAAGCCCAATTGGATTTATTATCAGGAGATGTCTTATTTTCAGGAAAACAGGGTATGCTAACAAGTTACAAAGTCCATGCCATGTGTCCCTAAGGTTCTAAAGTGGCTCAAGACCCCAGAAGCATTCCACTGTGAAGAGATCACAGAATAGACATGAAGGGAATCATGCCTTCCTGGTCAGAGAGAGAAGACAATCAAAAGGAAGATTAATATATTGTGCTATTAGCAATGAGAGGTTGCCAGCTATGCATAATTATTGCCTTTGATTAACTCTAAGGAGAGAATTTAGACATACTGTAGTTATATCCATAGAGTAAGTAACATGATCAATAGAACTATTGCAGGCAGGCAATAGTTAATTCTAAGAGTGCTGGAGCAAGCAATCAATTGCTGCTTTACTGCAAACTGGATTTTTTGTGACAAAAGTTGTAAAAAGGAGGGGGATGACAAAGGGTATCTTGCTTATACTGGTTAAATGCTACATAATTAATCTTGCCTGGCTGAAAACAAACTGGTGTTTTCTATCTGTATTACAAGTAAAGCAGGCAAAAAAAAATTCCAAGAAAGTCAATGCAATGAAAGTCAATGTCAGTAAAAAGAGAAGAGGGATCACTCCATGTGTAGCCTTAAGAAGAAAAGTGGTACAGGGACTTTATACATTAAAAATGGATTTTAAACTGAGAAAGAGAGGGGAACAGAGGATAATGTTCCAGGATGCAACTCCAATTTAAAGGGAAAGGGAGATGAAACAACACCTTCCCAGCTGTTGGCCTTCTCCCTAGGGAAATCCTTTACCATATTAAAACTCCCAAATTAGCAGATGGAGATGACATTGAAACTTTGTGGTGTCAGAGAGAACTATTGCAGTGTGCCGAAGGCACAAGAAAAAGTTGGCTGCACATTTGAACCTTCATTTCATTGGAAACAGTTTGGCCAATTTACACTAATCTTCCAGGGAGAATGTAAGAGAGTATGACAGTGTGAACTAATATGAAAAAGAAATCAAATAAACATCCCAAAAATAATTCAGAAAAAAATTCCTATGACTCACGGGAGAGGATTAGAGTATTGCAGTTTGTTGGCTCAAGGCATTAAATGGCTGCACTTGACTCAAAAACCAGTTAGTAGTACAAAACAATCCTCTAATAAATTTAAAAATCCTGTCAAGTCCAGTCAGGTTTTCAGTTCAAGGATACCATCCTGAGGCAGAAAGTGGGGAATAGAAGTCACAGAGGAATATATAGCACCCTAGAGAACAGAGGTATGTGAGGGAATTGCTCAGTTTGGCAAAAATCCCAGAGCAGGAAAAAATTGTAATTCTAGTGTGAAATGCAAAAGGTCAAAAAATGACAGAAAAAGAAAGAAAGGAAGGAAGGAAGGAAGGAAGGAAGGAAGGAAGGAAGGAAGGAAGAAAGAAAGAAAGAAAGAGGGGGGGAGGAAGGAAAGAAGGAAGGAAGGAAGGAAGGTTAAATAATTAAAAAAATAAGTTCCATGCCCGAAGAACATAGTCAATTACATTCTTACACAAAGAATGGTGTTGTAGAAATTTAGTGATATGCAACAAGAAAGTCTCAGACTTCATAAAGTACTCAGAAGCACCAAGGTAAAATCTATTAGAATGGAGAATGTTTGTTACCTACTTAGAAAGTTAGCTGCAAGCTAAGTAGCAAGGCTTTTATATGGTTGTATCTGACTTATCAAGTACAGAGTACACTATCTTCTAATCACTTAATCTACTGAGAAATTGGCTACTAGAAACAAGCAATGTTTGAATATACTACAAGATGATAAAAGTAGAGGTGGATTTGGACTCCCGGCATGGGATAAATATTACAAGGCCGCCAGTTTATTATGGATTAAAGATTGGATAACCTTAGATAATCAAAGATTGCTAAATTTAGAAGGGCATGATTTAATGAAGGGATGGCACGCCTTTATATGGAGTTCAGGAAATAAAATATATAAACATTTTAATAACCATACAATTAGGAGATCTTTAATTAACACATGGCTACAAATTAAACAAAAACACTACATGAAAATTCCTGGCTGGCTATCGACTATAGAAGCAATAACTCACCCCAACATATTATCAAAACAAAAGATTCTAAGATACAGAGAAATAGTAGATGTTCAGGGGAAATTGAAAACTAGGGAAGAGCTCAAAGAACAAGGAATAGGAATAGACTGGTGGCCCTACTCGCAAATAAAAGTAAGATACAGAAAAGATCAAGAGGAAGAAGGAATAGATTTAAAACAAAATCGATTAGACAAACTATTAGAATCAAAAGAAGGGAAATTAATTTCAAAAATCTACAAATATTTACTCGAATTCGATTTGGCAGAAGAGTTGGTCAAAGGGCAGATGATAGCCTGGGCGAGGAACATAGGGCATAATATACAATTAGAAGATTGGGAAAGAGCATGGGAAGATAACTATAGAATGACAAAATCGGTATCATACAAAGAAAATCATTATAAAATGTGGTACCGATGGTATCTGCCACCCGCAAGGTTAGCAAAAATGTATCCAAATGTGAACCCGGCCTGCTGGAAATGTAAAAAAGCGCAGGGAACTTTTTACCATGCTTGGTGGCTTTGCCCAAAAATCAAAAAATATTGGAACAAAATAAAAACATGGATATTAGAGATAACAAATCACGAAATTGAATTAACACCTGAAGTCTTTTTACTCGGCATGATCAATAAGAATATTAGGAAGGACATAAAATACCTAATACTCCACATTATAACAGCGGCAAGATTAGCGTTGGCACAACTTTGGAAAATAGACCGTTTGCCAACTGATCAGGAAGTAATACAGAAAATCTACGTATGCGCAGAGATGGATAAATTAACCCTAAAATTACAGGATAAGGAAGATTCAAAATACTTTAAAATATGGAATAGCTGGTACCAGTGGATAAGTCAGAGAGGAGGAATGCTTAGAGATGAAAGTTAGGAGAAATTAATGCAAATAAACAACTGCACTGTCAGAGAGATATAGAAGGAAATAAGTCACTGTGTGTATATATGTATATATAACATTAGAAAGTAGTTGATAGATGAAGTTGAGCACTATATATGTATAGTATATGTACTTGTAATTTGTGTGTTTGATTAAGAAAAACTTGTTCAGTTTTTCTTATAATTGTTTTAAATGTCCTTTTTTTAAATACGAATAAAGTTTGTTTAAAAAAAAAGAAAGAAAGAAACGAGCAATGGGTAGCATCAGGATGCAAAGAGAATTTGCAGAGTAAGCTGATAAAAGTTCCACAAAGATCACTCATAATAGTTCCAAAAAGAAAGAACAAAAACAAAACTTGGAAGACAGTTTTGGGTACAGCATCAGTTTCTCCTGGCCTTGGGTATAACTTCTTAATTCTCAATCTATTTTATTTCCCATTCCTTTGTTATCACTCTCCATTCTGATCCTTTTCAAGAAGATGATCGACCTGATTTCCCAAGTTTGGATGAAAAGATTAATCAAGTACTTTATAGGCTCACATTTCTTTTCATTGTAAATTCAGTGTTCGTGATAATTAGCTAGAAAAGAAGAAAGGGGAAGTAGGGAATGGATGTTACTGCAATACATTGCTATTATTATGGGATGTCATAATTTTCTGAAGACAAAAGATTGAAGCCATATTAAACAAAGGGGAATTTTTGATATCAACATGACCCATCCTAAATAAACCAATATTACCTCTGTACAATTTTTTTTCCTTATTTGTATAGAAATTTGGGAAACAATAACATTAAGCAGAGCATTAACAAAACAGATGCTGCTTAACCTTTGTCCTTTTGGAAGAGAAATGTTACTAAATATTAATATATCATTATCATGACCATCACTTGTTGTTGTTTTTTATTATTATTATCTCTTTTATTCATTAAACATGAAACTCAGTCAACTGAACATTTAAAAATGTATCACAAATATCATTGACTGTTGCTAATGGTTGATACGGGTTGCTGTCAGCATCCTAGGTATCAACCAAGTATCTTCTTAAAATTTATTATTATTATTATTATTATTATTATTATTATTATTATTATTATTGCTGTATAAACATGGTCACTCCTCACTGTTGCTGCCAGCTCTCTTAATAAATACAATAAGTGTTGTTGGCTAGTTGATTATTAGATAATCTGGTCCTGTCTTGGCTAAATATGAGATCAATCTGAACTATTGAGGGGTTGAGAACTGGAATAATTCACTTCTAACTATTCCAATACTGTTTTACTATTCACTTCATTTGATAGCCCAGCAAAGAGCCCCTTTGAAATGCTTCATTAACAGATGTCTCTCTTCTGTTGAGTAAACAACAACTTCCTGCATTTTACAAAGAGCCTCTGTCATCAAAGCTAGTGTGATCAGATATCTGAACAGGCAAAGATGGACATAGAATGGAGGGCAAATGGAAGAGGACACACCAACTGATAAACTTTCTTAGCATCCACCACAAACATTACAGTGAGAAACTGCAACAGGAGGAGGAGAAGAAGAAGAAGAAGAAGAAGAAGAAGAAGAAGAAGAAGAAGAAGAAGAAGAAGAAGAAGAAGAAGAAGAAGAAGAAGAAGAAGAAGAAGAAGAAGAAGAGGGGGAGGGGGAGGGGGACGGGGAGGGGGAGGGGGAGGGGGAGGGGGAGGGGGAGGAGGAGGAGGAGGAGGAGGAGGAAGGGGAAGGGGAAGGGGAAGGGGAAGGAGAAGGAGAAGGAGAAGGAGAAGGAGAAGGAGAAGGAGAAGGAGAAGGAGAAGGAGAAGGAGAAGGAGAAGGAGAAGGAGAAGGAGAAGGAGAAGGAGAAGAAGAACTACTTAGATTTATGAATAATATGAAATTACTTTTCCCAGCATTAGAATGTTGGGTTATCAATTGCAAGATTGAGCTAGAGCAGGTTAGGAGGCAAAAGTCTTCAGTGTGTAACTGATTATGGTTTGTCAATTTCAGGCATCAGACCACACAGCCCACATCAACTAATTAAGGTCACAGAGTAGAGCTATTAACTTGTGGCTAGCACCTATTAGGGAAGTGCTGCTCCACAGAAAAAAGCTGCTCAGTAAGGGATAGCCAGCCTGTTGGATACTCAAAAAGCCAGACAATATTTGATTTGAAGACTATGCTTACCGGATAGAGAATTTGAAGATAACAGGGTGAATGATCTGATCACTCTTTTTTGCTAGATGTTTGGTAACCATACCCAAGACAGACCTCCTAATTGAAGTATATTAGCCTTGCCTTGATATTTTAAGGTGGAATCATGCATCTCAAAGGCACTTAGTTGAGTAGAGGTGATACATTCATCTCTGTATAAAAATTCTCTTACTCAAAGTAGAATGACCACCATGTGTATTTTCCAGTAAATGGGGTCAACTTAGCATTGAGTCATAAAATCTCATGACATGTGTACTCGTTTTCTGTATGTTGGGGTGTGTGTGTATGTATGCACCATATAGGAACATTGGAAGTAGGGCACAGAATATAATGTGGTTATTCTTACTTTCTGTACAGAACTATACAGAGGTATTGTAGCACCTTAAAGTTGCACTGTGTTACAGAGGTATTGCAACAGCTACAGCAGGTTGGGTCTATCCCACTTGTCAAACCTGGCATGCTCTTGTAATTGCTTTGACAGACACCATTGTAGGGTGTTTCATAAAATGAAGTACATCTGTTTGAAATTCACAAGCCTATCTCATTTGTGGAATCTGATTGACAGCAGTATAACTGCAGCTAGTAGACAGCCATTCAAACATAGCTGACAACGATGTAGTACATTTAGTGACAAAATCATTAATTTTAATATCAAGATTCACAGCTTATAATTAGGAAGGTATATTTGATGGGGAAATAATTCATCTTAGTTCATTCCACTGACTGTTGTGTTTCAGAAAATATATAACCAAAGATATTTGATTTGGTGAAAAATCTTTAAAATAAATTATTTCACAATGAAGCTATTTTTGTTTCGTTGGTTAATTGTTATCCAACAGGCTGAAATATATTTAGATTTCAGGCTATAATAGCTTATTATTGTATTTGATTACTTATTAAGTAAACATCCAGGACTAATACTTTTTATATTTGAGAATGTGTATTTCTGTTTCCAATAATGAGGGTCCCAATATTCATGTCCCAGAATCACATGGAAAATGTAGATCACAGGCAAAATAAAATGACCAATTTCCCTGATGTAAGAGTCAGTCTTATATGTATACTGGTTTTATCAACTGGGTTGATAAACAACACTACTAAAGATTATATCCAATGCATTCCTGGAAATCAGTCCAGGAAGTGGAGAAAATTGAAAAATGAGAGACACAAGGAACAAAGGAACACTGACTGGATTAAGCAAATTCTAATCCCATCATATTGAATAGAGCTAGAGGCACTTGGGAGGAGATGATTAAAAAAAAAATGGGGATTGTGACCATGTGACTGAAGCCCCACTCTTTTTGTATAGGCATGTAACATCAATGCAATCAACTGCAATCTTAATTTTTTGGATTCCTTGTTCAAAATGATTATACATCCAACTCTTCTATAATTCTCAGTCATAGCAAGCATATTTAATAGCACCTCTAAGTTGGAAACATCATGATTAAACAAAGAGGGAGAACCATAAAACATACTGGAGACTTGTTCAGTTCACTATATGGATTAAATGATTATTTCTACAATTCACTACTCCATCTTATTAATAGTAAGACAATTATGGGCTCAGAAATTGACTTAATAAAGATTCTCTAAAGAACATGCAATATTGTAAAGAAACACATGGCTATATGAAAACTATTTTATAAAGATAAATACTTCTGTATCGGATTCCTGCAATATTACATATTGACCAATTTCTTTAAAACTACAGTGTGTTCTTGATGGAAATTGCATAAAGAAATACGGTATCCTTTAAATACCAAGTAGTGCTTGATGTTTTGTACTAATTGTAATAGGTTGAGTGAAATATTAAACTTTAACTAAGAATTGTTATATTTCTGTAGAATATCTTCTATAAATCTAATTACATTTTTACAAGCCATGTTTTTGTTGTTGCATGATCATATTATTAAATTATTGTTTGTTTTCTAATTTATAACCTGCTTTATATAGATATGGAATGAGATATTTACGCACCAAGCTAAATTTCTTATCGACTTGTCCTTAGGGGTTTTTTTTTAATGTTTACTATTTACAAATGTACCTGTTTTACAATATGTGTTTACTCCTCTCCACTTAGAAATTCATTCAATTCAGTGTGTTTTAGTTCTAAATAAGTTGGTATATAATAGCAGGTAAAAAATAAAAAGTTAGTAGTTTCCTAAGATGATGATTTTATTATAGAAACTGTCATTTTTACCAGCTGTTGGAAAACCAAATATGCATTTATTTTTCTTCCTAATTATTAGAAATGATTTCAAAGTCCTATAGAAAAAAAAGAGGGAAAGGAAAGCTGGAAACAAGAAAAAGAGAAAGTTGGAACCCTGAAAATAAAATAATTACATCTACATTTGCAGTGCCAGCCTTCTGAGATAGTGAATACTCTTTGAAATTTGATTGTGTGCTAAGGGAGCATGAATTGATTTTTAAAAAATCTATTAAATCTAATCTTCTCAAAATGAATACATTTGGCCCCTAGATTTACTGAGATATATTTCCTTCAGGTGCTGACACAGTTTATCAAACCTCAGAAGTGGTCTTAAGGGTTCCCGTATTATTTGATGCCTATCTGAATTATTGGCCTTTGACATTTGTAACCAGAACCAACTGGTCTTTTTTTTAAAAAAGCTTCTTTACAGTAGTTGATAAGATCACAATAGCTTCACAGCATCATCGCAAACCACAGAGAAGTCATGGATTGACAGCTTTGTGAAAATCACTTGCTAGCCATGGGAATGTATACCTTCCATGAAAAGGATCTCTTTTTAATGCACCCTGATAAGAATGAATGCATTTCTTCTTCCTTATATTGAAAATGGGATTTGCGCTCAAAAAGGGAATGATGAAAAAAGAAATGCAGCATAAAAAGTGATACCTAAGTACATTTTTTTTCTAAATACATCACATTTCTGCTCTTTCCTCAACTATAGGGACTAATGTATCTGTTTTGTTGGAACTGGATGATGATGATGATGATGATGATGATGATGATGATGATGACGATGATTATATACTTTATTCATTAAACATGAACTTCAGTCAACTGAACATTTAAAAATGTATCACAAATATCATTGACTGGCTATGATGGTTGATATGGGTTGCTGCCAGCATCCTAGGTATAAACCAAGTATCTTCTTAAAATGTATGTTGTTCTGAGTCTTTTGCAGTTCCACTGGCGCTAAGCAGGAAGCTGAAACTTCTTGATGCATTTTGCAAAATTCTTGGACATGGTATCAAATGCCCTGATGACAATGGGTATCACTGTTACATGTTTCATTCATAATTGTGTAGATGATGATGATGATCCCATGTATAGATGGGTCATCAAAGTGCCAGTCAGGTCATCTTCTAAGAATCTAAACCCAAGAATTGGATGTCATTGTGCAAAATAGCACCGGATCCAAGTCTTCCACTTTTTCCATCTGAGGGAACTTGAAGGTCTCCTGAAAGTTAAAATTCTCATCTTAATTATGTACTTTTAACAACAATTATCCCTCCACGCACATGCACTACTTTCCATTCTCATTTTTAGAACATAAATGTTGAGGTGATATTAGGGCAATTTATTGGAGAAGTTGAGAGAAGATTCTAAGATTTAGTATACTGTAGCTAACAGAATAGCCTTTTAATATTTGAAGTAGAATACTTGTACTGACATATGAGAAGGAAGGATTCACTGGAGAAGAGCCTAATGCTGGGAAAGATTGAGGGCAAAAGAAGGAGACGACAGAGAATGAGGTGGCTGGATGGAGTCACTGAAGCAGTAGGCATGAGCTTAAATGGACTCCAGAGGATGGTAGAGGACAGGAAGGTCTGGAGGAACATTGTCCATGGGGTCGTGATTGGTCAGATATGACTTCGCAACTAACAACAACACTTGTACTGACATTGCTATCAGTTAATGTTTTACAGGCCACCAGTTAATGTTCTTAATGTATGCTAAATTATCCTAAAATGCATACACACACACATTCACACATTTATTTATTTTTTATTATTTTATTTTGAATTTGTATACCGCCCTTCTCCCTGAGGACTCAGGGCGGTGAACAGCCAAGTAAAAACATCAAGTACAAATATTAAAATACAGTTAATATATATATATATAAATTTGGCCCCATCTTCATTGGCCCCATCTACATGGATGTCTATCCATTATTTTATTGCATCCAAGATTTCCTCATGATGCTGATATTAATGATGTTGTATTTTGTATAAACTCAGTAATCTGAGGTATGCTTTTATATCTCACAGGGTTTCCATGATTTTGCTGGGTTGTTTTTTTTTTTTTTTTTTTAGCAAGCATGCCTCCAAACAAGAAAACTGTTAACATTTTCAGGTTCTGTTTATGCATAAATTAAGTTCAGAAAACCTTGAACTAGCCAGAACAATTAGTTGATTATTTGGGTGGCATAAGTTTCAAAATGGCCATGAAATTGTCATGATTAAGGGACAGCTCTCAGTGTGATCCAAGAAGGCTTGGAATTGAAGATTGTTTGCTCTCCATATTAATAGTCATGCACAAGAAACCTAAAACCTGTCTTTAAAAGTAAGCTCATTAACCAGCAATTTATTTCTTATTTAGGGACATTTTCATGGGTGAAAATCCATGGGTATCACAAGTGGTGATACTTGGATTAGATACTGTATGCCTGAAAAAGTCCACATGAACATCACTTCAATGTCCATTTCTTCAATATATTGAATTGTATTGATGTAATAGACATTTTAAATGTGGATTTCCATATGATAACAGTAACCCATAACGTTCTTTCACAGAAAAGAAAACCATGTATTTTAGCAGTAGATACAAAGAGGGTGGCCCACATTTTCTGGTACTGAACTAGCAGAAAGCATTGTTCCAGTTAATAGACCTTTTTAGAAAAGAAAGTTCTCATAAGAAAAAGTGCCATAGCCATGTAATAAATCACCTCATTTCATCTTTATTTGCAAAAACACATGCATCTTTGGGGAAGGTTTTGGGTATTGTTTTTTTTTGGGTGTTTGTAAATGTCCCTTTGCTTTGCTTCAGGAACATCAGGCCACATCATGCCTTCTGAGGCACTTCAAAGATGAAGTAACCCAAACCACTGTTCAGTTAAATAAGCTTCTCAGAAATAAAAATATTCACAGAAGCTCTCAGCTTTGTGGTAAATCATCATATTCAATGACTATTTTTAAATAGACCTTTCAGTGAGATTTGGTTAGTTGTTATTTTTGTATAAATCCTTGAATGTTCCCAGAGATTTCCCTTCCGTTCAATAACTTACTGATATCAAAACAGAACATTGATTCACCAGCTTCAGATATTGAACAGCAAATCAATTTGTAAATCTTCCAGATTCCAAATATGAACAGATTTGAAGGACATAATAAGTAAACTAATATGCAAACCCAATTACTTCCTAGACCCCAGCTTCAACTAAAGGGTCTCACATCCATTTATCTATAGCTCAGAGCCTTAGTGCTTCCCAGTTGACAATATTTACCTCATCTTCCCTGCATATGGTTACATCTGATGCAGTGGTGGGATTCAAAAATGTTTACTACCGGGTCTATGGACATGGCTTAGTGGCTGTGGCATGGCTTGGTGGGCGTGGCTTGGTGGGCATGGCAGGGGAAGGATACTGTAAAACCTTCATTCCCTCTCCACTCCAGGGGAAGGTTACTGAAAAATCCTCATTCCCACCCCACTCCAGGGGAAGGTTACTGAGAAATCTCCATTCCCTCCTGATCAGCTGGGACTCGGGAGGCAGAGAATAGATGGGGATGGGGCTAGCCAGAGGTGGCATTTACCAGTTCTCTGAACTACTCAAAATTTCTGCTACTGGTTCTCCAAAACTGGTCAGAACCTGCTGAATACCACCTCTGATCTGATGCCAGAAACAAACCCAGGTGGACCCAACTCCAAGAAGATAACCACATCTTGCTTATACGTTCCAGTTCAGTTGGTTTCTCCATAATTAAGTCATAAATAAACATGTCCTTATTGTGAACTAATCTGGTGATCTAGTAGTGAGGGCTGGAAGATATGATTGATATGAGCCAGTGACTTCATATGCCTGTGAATAACTTGTCCTCAAATTCCCAACATATCCATCTCTCCCCATAGCCACATTGTTATTCCTTGCCCTCATTTTTCTCCTGCCATCATCTGCCCCCTAGCTAGTTTGCTTTCACCCTTCCTGACTTTGATAGCCATTTAACATTTCCACACATATTCTCCAAACCACCACCTCATCCCAGCTGCTCCAGAGCTTGGTACTTGGCAGCCAAAGAGGGCCAGACAATTTGGTCAACCAACCACACTCATATTGATCATACAATCCTCTTTCAAAAACACTCCGCATTACAATTCAGAGCTATCAATAGCCCACTTTATCCTTCAACTGACGATAAAGAAGACAAATTACTCTCAAAAGAACCAGACATTAAAATATGTAGTAACAGGACAGTAACAGGACCAAGGCTGATAAATAACTTATTCCTCATACTGAGCTTGCTTCCACTGCCACAACTCTGTTCTGTCTCTGCCACAAGTCTTTGCCATCAAACTTAAACCATAACTCTCTACCAGGGAACTGGCAGAATTCAAATGGTGGAAATCTAACTACCACCACAAATGCAATCTGAGGGACTTCAAGAAGTGCCATGACCTTCTGGATTATTATAAATGAACACCTATGTTTCATTCCACTTATTAGGCAGACAGAAATTTCTAACAAATATATTTCTTCTGATTTTGAATGCACCCAAGAGACAAGTTTTTACTCACCAAACAATATTTTTCTTTGGGCCTTAGCATGGACAAACATGGGAATTAACAGTATAAAAACTCACTGTTCACTTTGTCAAAATATACTATCACTAGTATTTGCTACAGTAAAAATTCCTGAAGCCCAAGACAACCTGTCGTGAACTTGCATTCACACCAAATAAATTTAAATAAATGATAATAAAGTGGCCCTGCATTTACAATCCAGAACATGCTCTTCTGAGGGGGAAAACAATGCCCCCCCCATCAACCCCAAGGGTGGAAGATGTGCTGAAATTAAAGAATAGGAATTCTGCATCCAAAGCAATGAGAAAATCATTGAAGTGATATGATGTACCATTGACTTGCAGACAGCAACAGAGAAAGGTAACAGGGTTGTGGCAAACTCTGACATTTGGCATTTTTAAGGGAAATTCAACCAATTGTTTTGAAAGTATACTTCAAGAAGTGTCTGGGACACTTCCTGGTGTACAGATGCTGAGAATAAAAGGGAAAAAAATAGCTATTTCTATGAGAAAGAAAGCATTCAGCTGAAACCAGCTGAGATTGCTGTGCACCCTGCAAAGCATCAAATAGCTAGGCTATTTTCCAAACTCTCTATGGGGCAAAGCTGGGCAGCTTTTAAATTTGCTGAACACAAGAATTGCGAAGAATTCTGATGATCTTTGGACCTGTGCACTTTCATCATCATATTGAATTTTCTAGTTTGGTATTATTGATGATGAAATAGTCAGGGTATGCTGAAACACATGGATGACCTTCTAACTTTGGAAAAAACATTGTTTTGATAGCTTCTTTTACTGTTGTTATTATTGCTATTACTGTTTAGATTTGTTATAGCTGCCCACTCCAAAAGACTCTGGAATGTTTAGAATAACAGAGTTGGAAGGGACCTTGGAGGTCTTCTAGTCCAACCCTCTACAATAGGAAACCCTACACCACTTCAGACAAATGGTTATCCAACCTCTTCTTAAAAACTTCCAGTGTTGGAGCATTCAGAACTTCTGGAGGCAAGTTGTTCCACTGATTAATTGTTCTAACTGTCAGGAAATTTCTCCTTAGTTCTAAGTTGCTTCTCTCTTTCATTAGTTTCCACCCATTGCTTCTTGTCCTGCCCTCAGGTGCTTTGGAGAATAGCTTGACTCCCTCTTCTTTGTGGCAACCCCTGAGATATTGGAACACTGCTGTCATGTCTCCCTTAGTCCTTCTTTTCATTCAACTAGACATACTGAGTTCCTGCAACCGTTCTTCATATGTTTTAGCCTCCAGTCTCCTCATCATCTTTGTTGGTCTTCTCTGCATTCTTTCTAGATTCTCCACATCTTTTTTACATCATGGTGACCAAAACTGATTGCAGTATTCCAAGTGTGGCCTTACCAAGGCATTATAAAGTGGTATTAACACTTCACGTGATCTTGATTCTAGCCCTCTGTTTATGCAGCCTAGAACTGTGTTGGCTTTTTTGACAGCTGCTGCACACTGCTGGCTCATATTTAAATGGTTGTCCACTAGGACTCCAAGATCCCTCTCAAAGTTACTACTATTGAACAAGTTACCACATATATGAATTTTGTTTTTCTGTGAATTTTGTTTTTCTTGCCTACATGTAGAAGATTACCACACTGAATAACAGCATATATGTGTGGTAAGAACATTATAACTTATTAGATAAGTTTAAGATGGGTCACATCATATCACACAGATTCTATGATATTTGTGAGTGGGAAGGAGATCCACCTCTGCCAATATCACAAGTGAGATTCCATCAAAGCAGTTTGTCATACAGTTTGTGGTGGGAGTATCTAAGAACTAGAGTTACAAATTGTTATGGAAAAAGGATGGCATGCAATTCAAAAGTGTTATTCAGAACCTTTCTTACATAGACCAAGTGACTTCTATTAGATTACTGTAAAATTTAAATCACCTTTATATAAAACAAAAGGAAGTGGCTTATGTTAGTAAGAATCAAGTTGGATTCAATTGTGAGAGGGGATGATAAAGATGAGATTCAAAATACTTTGATAAAGCTTTTAATATGTACATACAGATAGTCTTTGATTAACAATGCTAATTGGGTCCAGAATTTCTGTCATTAAGCAGTGTACTATAGTCATAATATACAATGTCATAAGACCACATCACTTAGTGACAGCAATTCCAGCAATTCCTGTTGCCATCATTGAGTAAGAATTGCAGGTCAGGGAGGACCTCCTTGTGACTTCCTGCCACCTTCCAACAAGCAAAGTCAATGGGGAAGCCAACAGGAAGTTCCCAGACAGTTTGCAAGCAGGCCAGCAGATGAGTATATGGCTATAACAGCATGATACGAGTGCTGCCAGGCCAGAGTGGCTGCTCCTGGAAGCAGGAGGGCATGCAAAGAGCTATTGCAGTACTATGTGAGTGCAGCCAGGTTTGGGGGGGGGGCTGTGATCAGGGTTGGAAACCTGTGCAAGATGCCCTGAACTCCACTGCCCCTACTGCCCCCAACTGACATTCGTGCTCCCCCACTGCTAATGAGCCAAGACTCAAAAGGTCTCACAGAGAAGGCCTCACATTGCCAGCAGCTGCCTTGCAAAGGCTCAGATTGAGCACACCTCTTCAGCCATGGGAAGAAGAAGTTGGTGAAGATCAGTTGGAGGTGCCAAGAGAATGGAGCACAGGACAGTAGGATGGAGAAGCAGAGGACAATGAGAGCAGCAGAGCACAAAACAGTGGGGGGAGGGCAGTGGAATGCAAAACAGCTAAAAGGGCAGAGGAGACAAGATAGGCAGGTGGTGGAGGAATTGAATCATTCCCGTGATTGTAAATTCTGGCAGGCTGTCAAGAGCCTGAATTTTAATCATGTGACCATGGAGGCACTGCAACATTCATATCTTTGAGGAGTCACTTATCTCCATTGTAACTTCAGTCATTGAACAAATGGTTATTAAGCAAAGACTTGTCAAATGGCAGAGAAATCAGGAGATCCAAACATTTCAAATGGGTATAAAGATTTATTGCAAGCTTAAGCTCTCTACAAGAATTGAACTACTAACTATCAAAGCAATTTGGTGGTAGATAAGGAATTCAAGGTGGACTGGCCTTAGATATTTTGTGGATACGATGGAACTCATGACTGATGATGTGTTTGACTCCTCCCTCGGACTCAGCCTGGTCATCTCCTACAAGACTACCTTTAAAATGGTAGTATCCACTTCTCTAGTGGTGGTGTTATTAGGACTAATCAACTTTAAAAAGGTTTTTTATTTTTAAAAAATGATGAACAATGCACATGGAATGCTATTAGCTCTCTCTGAATTATCTTAAGATGCTGTACAGTAGCTGCTGTCAGTTCTGTATAAAGAAAATTTCTGTAAATATCCTTTTATTAAGTCTGGGAAAGGAATGCTAGGAAAGATTAATGGAATTCAGTTCTGGCCAGTTCTGCCTGTTAATTCTTGACAACCTTATAGAACCTCTTCATAATAGTCAAAAAGCTTTTATTCAATATGTTCATCACTGAAACCTATTTGTTTGCTTATTTGTTTTCCTGCAAAAGAAAAAGCAACTGCACAATTAGTTGAAATACAAAATACTTGCTACAAATTGTTACAACTTTAGCTCATCAAATATACCTGGAAATGCTTAATGCTTCATTGAAGATTCTCCTGATCACAGGCTTAAATCGTATGAGCATTTGTTGATGGATTTCAGTGCCTCTGCTCCAGAATCTTACCAATTAAGAACTGCCCTTTCCCCTCCAGACTGCCTTTTTTCAATGCTATGGAAAAAGTTATGCCAGGTTACACAAGGTACTGACTTTACTGCTTTATAATCTGTTGTGAGTGTCTCTTCTGAAAGATAATATGTCTAGTCCTGTAAAGTTAAGTTTTTCTGTCTTAAAGCCATTATACTCCACCAGAGGAAAATCATTCTTAATACAGCTTTCAGATGATTTTACAGTTTTATAGTGTCCATCTCAAAATTACACTCAACAGTTTAAAGGCCAGATATACTGCTCTCCCCAACAGGTTTGTATGTTAAGAAAAAGGTTCATTTCATCAAAATCAAAGCAACAAAAGAGTTTCTCTACAATGGAAGATGTATTTGGTGAAACAATTTGCTGAAATTGTTACCAAGTTTTATCATTATTCAGATTATTTTCCTCAGCCTTATACCCTATTTGCAAACCTCAGACATCCAGATCACATGACTGAAATTCAGTGGCAGAATGACACACTTTTAAGTCATACTATTTGATTTTATTTCCCGCTGAAATAAAGGCAAGCATGGGATGAGGAGGATCTGTTGTGTTTTTTGCATTTCCCATTCTTAAAATCTCCCAAAATCATACTGTTGAAATTTGGGCATTTGAAAACCAAATTTTGGCTCAACAAATTAGGCTAATTTGAGTATTTGAAGCCTAGAAGTAAGGATAATTTGCCTCAAAATGGCTTAGCTCTATTCTCTAGATGGTGAAGGTGCTTAGATTCTTCAAAAGATTCTGCCATTATATTCCAAAAAAAATTAAACAACCTGCCTGGAAACCTGTGAACAACACAAGACTTCTGCTAATCACAAAAAACCCTAAAAATCTAAGACAAATGAACACATCTAATTTAGTCAGTTTATAATATTGTTGTGCTTGATATCTCACAGCATAAACTAGAAATTTTAATCTAATTGCAATCTACACATGATCCCTGTTTTGTTAAAGCAGAAGCAATATTTTTAGAACTGTAAATTTTATTGGGAAACACTCATGAAAATCACAACAGGCTACACAGCTACACAGCTTTGGGTTGGCTGAAATATAATTGAAACAGGCCTAGATGAGTTTTCCACAGTTTTTATGTACCTTCATGTGATCATTTATTTCTAAATCATAAGAATACCCCACTTTTGAATATGTTTAAATATTAGTATCCTAGAGGAATAGTATCTGGAGGAGGCCACAATATGTATTCTATAAGCACCACTTCTTTCCTATTTACTGGGATTTTCATACAAAAGGAGGTGAAGTTTATGTTGTGACACACATTTTGTCACTTGTCTTGCCTCCTGATGGCCATATCTTAGACAAATGTAATAAATATACCTAGGGATACCGAAGTCTCTGAGGCCTGTAATTGTTTGAGATGAAATGTGGCCTTGATGGATTTTTTTTCTTTAAAGATCTCATGATGAAGACACCAAAAGGGGGAAAAAATGGTCCAGAGGGTGCCCATGGGAATGAAAAACAGAGGAGGGCTTTGTCCTCTGTACAAATGGATGGTCAATTAGTGTTTTCCAGGGAGGATTCCAGGATGGATATTGACTATCAATCTCAGAGATCTTTATAACAATCTCTCTGGGTTTCATGTCACAGTAAATATAGCAAAGAAAGTCTTGTTAGACTTCAAATCAGGTGGGTTAGCTTACATGCTGTCCCTTATACAGTCAAACTAGAAATTTTTTCCCTCTAATTCTTTTCTGTCATGTTTTCGAAAAGTACACAGTGATTCTGAACATATTTGGAAGAAGTCAAGGAAAACAAAAGCCTTCTCTCTCGTTATCGTAACCAAATAATGGTGATACACCATTATTCTGACTCTGGGAAGAAGTCAAATGCAGAAAGAATATGCTTAGTGATTAATTTTAAAAATTCCATCTTTCATAGGTTTGCTAATTATGTATTTCACATTCATGAATTTTCTCACACATTTTCCACCTTCAAAATGGACTAAGAATCATCTTTAGAGAAGATCCTCTATCCTCTGGTCATAAGAACATAAACAGTGTTCTGCTGTTACCTTCCCACTGAAGTGGTACCTATTTATCTACTTGCATTTGCATGCTTTTAAAGGAGTGGTCTGGTAGCCTAGAGATGGAGCTCTCACATCACAATCAGTTCAATCCTTGGTAGAGGCAGATATTTCTCTCTCTGGGCACACTGATATATCTGCTGAACAAAACTCTGCATTGGCAACAGGAAGGGCATCCGGCCATTAAAACACTCTGCTAGCTCCATTCAGTTGCCCAAACTCTACCCTGCAAGTGATTATGGGATTGTTAAAAGACCTTGATGATGATTTGCATGCTTTCATACTGCTAAGTGGGCAGGAGCTGGAGCAAGTAATGTGAGCTCACCTCATTGCAGGGTGCTTTGGTCTTGAACCCAGGCTGTCAGCTTTCCAGTTGACAAGCTCAGGGTCTTTAATTGTTGAGCCATCGCATCCCCTGAGACTTCCTGATACTGGGATATATTAGACATGAGAGACATTAGTATTTTCATAGAAATGTTGATATTTCCCCATATCTGAAAAGCTTGACAATTGTTATTATGCTTACAGATAAAAAGGGTCTTTTCTAATTTGTAAATACTGTTAAAAGTATTACTAACAATATTAATAATTACTTGTTTGGATACTTAATTCCAACCTAGTCTTTCTTGGTTCCTGATGTATCTTCATCTTGGGATACTGTTACCTGTCACAATCCATATGGTACTGTCAATCTCTTTGCAAAGAATGAAACTGTCAAAATTTGCAGGCTGTTACATTAACATGGAGCAAACAGCATGTTTGCTATGGTCAGTTTAATGTTTACATCCAAATCATTTAAGAACATGCTTTCTTGAAAAAGGACATGTGAATGTGGAAATATCTAAGCCAAATTTTAAGTTTCCAACTTGCCTTTTCTAATAAATGTTAAAGATGAAATCTACCTTGAGTCTAACCAAATTCCTGGTGACTACATAACACTCCAAGATTCTCCATGACAGCAGTATTGAAGTGGTTTATCACTGCATTCTTTTGTCACTATTAGGTTAGTGCGCAACTGGAGTTTCTAGTGGTTTCTCATTCATGTAGAATTACTGTTTTCTAAATCAGCTGATTCATCTTTTTCAGTCTGGCAGAGAATTGCACAGCTAAACAAATTTTACCCGAGTTTAGCACAGATTTTATGAAATCCTAACAGGAATAGCAATTCTTCCCCTCGTATATAAGTATGTAGTTGCCTAAGATACAAATTAATTTACTAGGCTGGCTTCTCCATCTCTGATGACATTTCTTTATAATTTTGAAGCACAAAAAGGATAATGTGTTGTTTAAATACAGTTTTAGAAATTCTCTAAACTAGACTCTGACTTCTTTTCTGAATTCTTTGTTTATGTTTAAATCTCTGTGATCTCTGAAAACTACTTTCTAGGCTGCCAGTGTATTAGAATAATTAACATCTACAGATATGGCTTTGGTGATTCTTGGAAAACTTTGGTTGTCAATACTTAAAGAACATAATTGCGTATCAATATAGTTGAAAATGTTAATATCTATAGGTAACATCTAATTTTGTTCCTATAGTTCTGTGACTCTGTTCTATCGTTGCTTTGACATCATTACTGGTGATTTATGGCCCTTCCCAATACAGAACTAATTATGGGATCTAACCATGGGCTGACCAAACAAAATGATTCCTCTGCCACGTCCCCACAATTTGCTTTCATCTCATTGCCAACCCATCTGTGAGACAGCCTCAAAGCATCCATAGCTGTATCAAAGTTAAATGAGCGTTTTTACCCTTCAGCCAAAAGCAAACTACAGCAAATTCAAGATATTTAAAATCTGGCCATTCTGTCAACAGGCACAATGAAATGATAGGCTTGCAAGGGGATTGTTGTTGTTGTTTTAGGTCATTCTCTCCTCCTACAGAATAGTCTCAAGGGACTCTGCGTGGTTGGTTTGTGGAGGTACATAGTTTAAAGCAGGGGTCTCCAACCTTGGCAACTTTTAAGACTTATGGACTTCAACTCCCAGAATTCCTCAGCCAGCTTTGCTGGAATTCTGGGAAATGAACTCCACAAGTTGTCATGTTCCAGCCGTCAGCAAGGAATTTAGACAGAGCCAAAGATGGTTAATTGACAAACTGACACGTTGCCAAGGTTGGAGACCCCTGGTTTAGAGTGATCAACCCTGTCTCTGCTCAGAGGAAAAATGTCTTTCAAAACTTGTGAAAGCCAATCTCTATGTTTTTTTGTAAATTCACAGTATTGTGTGTGTAGACCTCTACGATTCAGCGCCACCGCTGATTTCGATCCATTCCCTTCAGTTCTCTTCCTAATTCTGGCTTGTCTTTTGCTTGTCCACAGGAAAGGTGCGTGGTATGATAAAGATGCTGGACCTCCGATGTTAAAGCCTGACCCTTTCCTGCTGCAACACCATGTTTGGCAGATGGTTTCCTACCAGCTGGAGATGTTCAGAAAGCAGGAAGGCAGCAAAGTCAGAGGGTTTAACCCATCATTTTCTTTAACACCCTGCACATGCACAATAAGGACACCTGCATTCAGTGGCAAGCTAAAATAGAAGCAGTAGATGCATGAAAAAGATTGGCAGTGGAGAAGACAGGTGGATAGAACATTAACTCAGCAAGGGAGAAATGGTCATCTCTGAGTTAACGTTTGTATACAATGTTATACAAGATTTAGATACTCTTTATCTCTGTTTGCAATTTACCTGGTTTTCTGGCATTCTGTCTAAAAAGGATCTTCAGGATGTTCAGCACAACTTCATTTGTTTTATTTTTTTTTAGACTAACTGCCTAGCTACTCTAAGAGAAAATGTCCATCTCCTAAAATGTACTTACAGCTAATTTGCCATTGGAAACCATGATTTTTGTTTCTTTGAACTCTAAATGGTTGATGAACTATAACCTGAAAGCCCTAAGGTACCAAAACTTTCATTCATTACTTGCTTGAATTTTGGACTTGCTTGCTTGATTAATGGGATATTCCCCAAAGCTTTCAGACTTCCCAGTTGTGCAATAATGGAGGTTTTTTTTTTTTCGTACTGTGCCATATTTCAAATTAAAAAAGGTGTAGACACACATTTTTTTTCTGAATACCAAATATTTATGTATGATGTGCACAAAATTAATATCAGGGAAAAAAAACATTTATTGAGATCAAGACATAGGGAAGGGATGGCTAACCTTTTTGCTATCGTGTGCCAAAAGCGGGGAGAGCAGGAGGGGGTCACATGCGCGTGTGCCCACACCCATAGTTCTATGCGCTCCCCCATGCATATGCGAGCGATACCCCCCCCCCCCGGCGTTCCCCTTGCTTTTCACATGTGATGGCACGGTGGGCCAGGTAGGCCTGTTTTTGGTCCTCCCCAGGCTCCAGAGGCCTTCTAGGAGCCTGGGGAGAGCGAAAACAACCTTCCCCACCCCCCTGGAGGCCCTCCAGAGGCTGGAAACAGTCTGTTTCCTGACTTCTGATAGGCCCAGAAGGCCTGAAAATCAGTTGGCCGGTGCGCACATGTGCACCGGAGCTGAGTTCGCATGCCCACCGATATGGCTCCATGTGACACCTGTGGCACGCATACCATAGGTTCGCCATCATGGACATAGGATAAACATATGAAATCCACCATATGTTAACCACACAAGATCAGAATTTTATTACATGACTATGCAAACCTTTGAAAACATGAAAAAAAATATATGACATAATACATCATGAAAATTTTCTGTTTGTGGCCCTAATGAACATTCAACTTTCAGAACAAATATAAAATTCAATGGTGAATTTTTACCATTGGTTATGGATAAAAGAGAGAAGTTATAATGTGTTTCCTATCAATGTTTCCTATAAGTGTTTCCTATCAATTGTTTGTTGTTGTTGTTGTTGTTGTTTGTTGTAGTAATAGCCGTTTCTATTAATACCAGCAGGACTTCAAATGCATTTGGAGGAAAAATAGTAATTACTCAGCTGAACAGAAATATGCAGGTGTATGATATTCCCCAAAGCAGCAGTATCCTCAGTGTAGTAGAAAATGTCAAAATGGTGCCTGCAAAGACACAATGGAAGCCCCATCATTGTGTATGTGCATGTGACATCAATACATGCACAACAGGGTCAGGGCTTCAATCACATGGTCTGAGCTATTATTTTCTCTTTTTTTAACCTTCCTCTGTAGATGTCCCTGACCCAAAGTCTCCTTTATGTGATTTCCCAGGAAAGCACATTAAGCCATAATACTTTCCACTGTAGCTTCAGTTCCCGTAGTCTTAAACAAGCACTACTATTGGAATTAGAACTGGTCTGCAAAAATCTCAACAGCCACAAGATGGCAGGAAATCAATCTGTCCACCATTTGTTGGTCATTCCTCTTTTTTCAGCCAGGTGATGGCAACCTTAACAGGTAGAATCCAAACCCTCAGAGATCAGCAGATTGAAAAACAATAAATATATTAAATAAACATTGTAAGTATGGTCCAGAAATGCCTTATGTTCGGAAGTCAAAGTCAACGCTATGTTCTGTTTTTATACTATCCTCTAAGAATCTACTATTGTTGTACTACAGCAATGCATTGTTGATTATTGGTTTCTTCTGCTGTAAGTAGTTCTTTTCTTTTCTTTTCTTTCTTTAAATAGCATTTATATTTAGGCTGTCTAATGGAAGTTGAAAGAAATATAGTTAAACAAGTTTCATTTTTAAATGTTTTTTTTTAGAAGTATGTCTCATCATTCCTCAAGACTAACTTACATAGCAATCAGTTTTCATTTTATCCCAAGAACAATGTGTGATAGAGGTTGGATTGATAAACAATGACTAGCTCAAAACACACAGTGATCCATAGCTAAGAATGGACTTAACCTTGATCTAGACAGAACTTCTACTCCTTGTTCAATTTTACAATCTAACCATGCAATGCAGCAACTGTCTTTCTAGGATGTGGGTAGATAACCTGGTGCTCTCCTGAGATTTTTAAAATTTAGTTCCCATCATCCCACTGCAGCATAGCCAGTTTCATAGGAGAGATACTTAAACTATCCCACAAGCACAAAATTCCTACCTCTAATCTCGAATGTGTTGTGAAGCCAAATAACAAAATAATGGTTTTATAGCAAAAGAAGTTAAAATCTGATCAATGCTTGCATAGGAGATCACAGGTTTTTGTGTTAATTAGTAACAGTTGAAACAAGAAAACATACTGTAGCCTCTTAATGATTAACAGTTAATTAAGGAAGAAAAGTGAATGGGAAACACCTAACATTATCTACATTTTTATGATGTAGTGAGACACTGCTGAGTGTAAGAAGTGTCATACAAAGAAAGAATATATGATAAAAGTCAGAGAGAACAATCAGAAATAAACCAGAAAGATTTCAATCAGAATAGAGCTGGAAGGGACCTTGGAGGTCTTCTAGTCCAAACCCCTCTCAAGCAGAAGACCCTATACAATTTGAGACAAATTGGCTGTCTAGCCTCTTCTAAAAAACTTCCAGTGATGAAGCACCCACAACTTCTGAAGGCAAACTGTTCCACTGGTTAATTCTTCTCACTGTTAGGAAGTTTCTCCTTAATTGCAAGTTGCTTCTCTCCTTAATTAGTTCCATCCATTGTTTCTTGCCTTCTGGTGCTTTGGAAAATAAGTTGACTCCCTCTTCTTTTCAAAAGGCACAGGGTTCACATATTGTGGTAAATCTTCTGTTTTAGCCATGGTTGATTGGATTTTCCATAGAAATAAATACTATTCTAAACCAAAGGTATGGAATGTTTTGGGGTTGAAGGCACAATGGAATTTTGGATACAGATGATGGGCATGTTTATAAAATAGTTTTCTTGATGGGTTTAGCCAATCATAGAACCATTCAATTGAAGGTGAACTTCTCATCTGGATCTCAAAAGGACCTTGGTGGACCCAGAGACATTCCCATAAAGGCATGTTGTATTCTCTTGGATTTGGAAATTCCTGTGCTTTTTTAGCCAGAAAGAAAGAAAGAGAGAGGGGGGGAGGAAGGGAAGGAAAGAAAGAAGGAAAGAAAGAAAGAAAGAAAGAAAGAAAGAAAGAAAGAAAGAAAGAGGAGGGAGAGAGGGAGGGAGAGAGGGAGGGAGAGAGGAAAGAATGACTACAATTTTGCCATTTTTCCTGTGCCTTGGGCTTTAATAGAAACTGGCAGCATGCCTGTCTATTTCATCTGGTTTTTTAAAAAAGAACGAAGATATGCTCAAGAACTTTAACTGATCATAGCCCGGTGTGGATGGAATTAGAGCAGGAAAAAGGAGCTAGAAGGTCTTGGAGGATAAATGAAAATTTGTTTAGATATGAGGAAAATGTGAAAGAATGTAAAAAAACAAATGAAAGAATTTTTTGTTATGAATATGCACAAGGGTACACCTATGGAAATGGTTTGGGATGAAAGTAAAGCATATATAAGAGGAATCTTAATACATTTGAATAATAAATATAGACATAGACAAGAAAAGAAACGGAGGGACTTAGAAGAGGAAATAAAAAAGAAAGAGCAGGCACTTATATTGAATCCAACAGATAAGAAAATAAAGGAAACAATAAATTTGTTGTGAGGGCAGTTCAACATGTTGATGGCAGACCAAGTGGCAACTAATTTACAATATGCTAAACATAATACTTTCTGTAATGTGAATAAACCAGGTAGATGGTTAGCTTATTTGTTAAGGAAAAAAACAAAAGGCATAGAAAAAATAGAAAAGGGGTATATCAACAAAATATGATTAAAAAAGCTTTTTTTTAGAATTTTATACAAAGTTATATGCTAGTGATACAATTCAAGGTAAAGACATAGATAGATATTTACAGGAGGAGAATATTCCTGTAGTTACACCAGAGCAAAGGGAACCAACCAATAACTTCAGAGGAAATTATTTTAGCAATTAAACAATTAAAAGGGGGTAAAGCTCCAGGCACAGATGGACTGACAGCTGTTTATAATAAAAAATTGCAGTTAGAAATGGTGGAACTGCTTAAGGAATTATTTAGCAAGATTCAAGCTGGAAGAGATGTACCCCCATCCTGGAGAATAGCTTTTATTTCATTGATCCCAAAGGAGGACCAAGATCGTAGTCAACCTAAAAATTATAGGCCAATATCGCTTTTAAATACTGATTATAAGATTTTTGCTAAAATATTAGCAAATAGGTTAATGATAGTTATGCAACAAATGATTCATAATGATCAATCTGGATTTATAAGTGGGAGACAAATGAAATGTAATGTAAGACAAATTGTAAATTTATTGGAATATTTGGAAAGAAACAACCAAGTCCCTGCAGCGCTTATTTTTTTGGATGGGGAGAAGATATTTGATCGATTGAAATGGCATTTTTTATTGAAAATAATAGAAAACATGCAGTTTGGAGAGTACTTTATACAATCTATTAGGGCAATATATCAGAGACAAACAGCACAAATAATAATAAATGGTGGTTTAACAGAAACCTTTAAAATTGAAAAAGGAACAAGACAGGGATGCCCTTTATCACCATTATTGTTTATTTTAACTTTGGAACTTTTATTGAATAAAATACGAGGGTAAAATAAAATAAAGGGAATTAAAATTAGACATCATGATTATAGACTAAGAGCATTCGCAGATGACTTAGTTGTTACTTTAACTCAACCAGTACAATCAGTTACAAGTTTAATGGATATAATTAGCCAATATGGACAAATGTCTGGATTTAAAATAAACAAACAAAAAACAAAGATAATAACTAAAAATATGACGGTAAAACAAAAAGAAGAATTAGAAAGATTAACAGGATTTGAAATAGTAAAAAAGGTTAAATATTTAGGGGTATATACTGTATTACAGCTTCAAATGTAAAATTATATAAAAATAATTATGAATTGTTATGGCAAAAAATACAGAAAGAGATGGAGAATTGGGGAAAATTACAATTATCTTTGTTGGGAAGAATAGCAGCAATAAAAATGAATGTTTTACCCAGGTTTTTATTTTTGTTCCAAATGATACCAATACTCAAGAAACATGAAAATTTGAGGGAATGGCAGAAGGGCATTAATAATTTTGTTTGGGCAGGGAGAAGACCGAGAATAAAGTTAAAAATAATGCAAGATATACGTGAAAGAGGAGGTCTTAAAATGCCTAATTTAAGATTATACTATGAAGCAGCTGTCCTGTCAATAATTAGTCACTGGATTGATTCAACAGAAGAAAGAATATTGAATATTGAAGGATATGATTTGTTATATGGTTGGCATGCTTATTTATTATATGATAAGAAGGTGGATAAGACCTTTAAAAGCCATATATTAAGGAATGCCTTGTTACGAGTTTGGAAAAAGTATCAATATAAGTTAAATTATAAGATACCTATACGGGCAATACCCAGACATGCGATAGAGAATATAAGTGTAGAACAAAAGCAAGAGGTGATTACCTATAAAGAGCTTCTTAAAATGGAAGGGGGTACATTGCAGTTAAAATCTTTAAATGCATTAAAAGAAGAAAGGATAATTCAAACTTGGTTTCAGTATGGACAGTTGCAAGCTAGATGGAAAGAAGATCAGAGAATTGGTATCATGCAGAACGAGGAAAATCTGGTAAAACAAATTAGAGATCAAGGCCAAATGCATATAAAAAGATTATATAATATATTGATAGAAATAGATTCAGAAACGGAATTAGTTAAGGATTGTATGATAAAATGGGCACAAAATATTCAGGAACCAATAATGATGGAAACTTGGGAAAAAATATGGGTTAGAAATGTGAAATTTACGCAAGCACAAAATTTAAGAGAAAATTTTCATAAAATGTTTTATAGATGGCATTTAGATCCTAAAAAGTTAGCTTGTATGTATCCGAATTTGCAATCTAAGTGTTGGAGATGTGATTGTGATGATGCCACTTATTATCATATATGGTGGACTTGTAAAAAAGTTAAAGCATTTTGGATTAAAATATGGTGGATTATCCAAAATATGGTGGATTAAAAAGAAGATAAAGTTCACTCCACAGTTGTTTTTGTTGGGTATAATCACAGATTGTAAGGTTATAGAGACTAAATTGATCTTAAATTTAATAACTGCAGCTTGACTTTTGGTGGCGCAATATTGGAAGAAGGAAGATCTGCCTACTATTGAAGAATGGACATTAAAAGTAGCTAATTTAGCAGAAATAGCAAATATTTCAGCTTATTTGAAATATCACTCACAAGAAAGATATATATCGGAATGGAAAAGATGGATTGATTATATTCAAAACAAATATCGGACTAAAAAGTATCAAATAGCTTATGAATGAATAGAAAAATTAAGAGTATTCATATTTAGTTAAGTAAAACGGGAGTTAAAGTGTGAAGGGGGGGATAGGAATCCATAGATAGTTAGCTTAGTTTAGTATATGATTGTTAATTGTTATACCCTGTATTTTGTTCTGGGAAGTTCGGGAGGGAGGGGTAAGGAAAGGAGGGGGGGATCGGGAAATATTTGTAATTTTTTTTTTTTGTAAAACTCTTTAATAAAAAAAGAAAGAAAAAAATGAAGACTGATCCATTCTTGTCTAATGGATCAATAAAGTTGTTGGGAGAAAACAACCCAGCTTGTAACTTGTAAATCCAGCTTGAATTTGTAAAAAAAAATAAAAATGGCAGTGGGATGTAGCAATAAATAACTGCAAGGGACGCCTCTTCCTATCACAGGCAACAATACCCAGTTGGACTGGATGGGAGTTACTTATAAAGTATGGAAGCACAGTATGAAAGCTGGAAAGCATGCCATAAAACAGCACAAGAAGTAAAACACTATTTTTGATAAACATTCAGAAAACCTGAAGAACTGATGGGGAGGATGTTGCATTAGAGGCCAGCTTCTAAGGTGCCGGGGACATCATTATACATTCTACTCTCCAGAAATGGTGGGTGGCTTGTGCTCATACTGAGGTGAACTGGTAGAATACATTTGCCTTTAGGCACCAGCGATGGAGATCTATCAACCTTATTTACTTCATGGTGCCTTTCCAGAGACAGAAAGCAAAAAGGGATCTGTCAGGAAACCAAGAAATTTGACTCAACTATGAATAAAAATATCATATGCAGATAAACTCTCCTTGTTTTCTATGCCAAGAAATAGGAATTGTTTCCTAGGCCGGGCAACCAATTCTCAGGATAATTTCATCACTTCTGCCTATGTGAGTTCAGAACACATAGTTAATTTAATGCAAAATGCTGTGTTGGCAGCCTCTGTTTCCTCAGGGAAGGAGAGGCATGTTTTATAATGTTATCACACAAAGTCTTTACAGGGAGTTTTTTTCCCCATAAAATCATGGAGCTTTTATATATATATATATATATATATATATATATAGTAACTGATTCCACTATTGAATTTTTCTTACTTTCAGGAAGTTTATCCCACTATTCAACTAGACTCTGTCATCATATAATGTCACTATGTCTAAGTGATGAACAGATCTTGGCCTTTGTATGTGTGATTTACCGTAAGGTATTTTATTTATTCCAATAATTAATTTGTTTCAATTAAGCATGTCTAACTTCAGGCTGGCTCTAAGGTAAAAGTAAAGGTTCCCCTCGCACATATGTGCTAGTCGTTCCCGACTCTAGAGGGCAGTGCTCATCTCTGTTTCAAAGCCGAAGAGCCAGCACTGTCCGAAGACGTCTCCATGGTCATGTGGCCAGCATGACTAAACGTCAAAGTGCTTTTGAACTGCTAGGTTGGCAGAAGCTGGCACAAGTAACGGGAGCTCACCCCATTATGTGGCACTAGGGATTTGAACCGCTGAACTGCCGACCTTTCAATCAACAAGCTCAGCATCTTAGCCACTGAGCCACCACATCCCTCAGCAGGCTGGCTCTAGGTAACCCATAATATAACAAAACAAAATAAAATAAAAAATAATGATTAAAATAAAATAATAAAAAATTAAAATAATAAAAATTAAAATAAAATATAATTTAAACAAGATATGCAAAATACTGAAGATGATGGGAATCCAGTCACCTAACAGACATCTAACAAGGGTCTTTGTTCACACTAACCAAAGCACAGGATAGAGTAGTAAGCAGGTTTAAATATATTTTTTTCTGCTTTTCTTCAGGGTCATCCAAATCTACAGATATCCATCTTTTCTATTTGGCACTTTCTCATTGTTACTTGTACAACAATGCTCTTCTTTCTTAGATTAAAAATAGAAAATATGTTTCTGTCAGAAAGCTGGTTTCCTGTTAAAACATTCTTCTGAATCCAACTTTTATTTTTATGGCATCTTTTAAACATTTCTTTTGCTTCTATTCCATACATAGTTAGAAAATAAACACACATAAAACAGATGTCAGCTGGGTGCAAAAACAAGGTTTTGTTAAAATATTATTACAGGAATATCTCATCACATCAAATCATTCATGCTTTTATATAACCTTTATAAATGACCATTTGAAGACATATAGAGAATGTTTTTAAATAGAGGTATTTGATTCCTGAATATATTTTGCCCTTCACTTTCTGAGTCTGTGATAAAAATTATTATTAACATTTAAGAATATAGTTTTATGGCTGTGAACCGAAATGAAATGGAGCTAAATAAAATTGACATTATACCTAATGAAATACTTCTGAAAAAGCAATAGAGAGAAGCTAACCTGCACCGTGGTGATATTTGAGGCCTCTCAAAATATATTAGCCATTTCATCAAACCAAGACTGAAGAAAAGAAAATGTGTTTTTCTAAATATGTGACCTACGTTTATACTCAATCAGTTGCTATGGATGTCCATATCTGGCCATGTTTGAGGGGCTTGATGAAATCAGTGAGAAATATCAGTTAGAGAGACTGAGAAGATGGCATGCCAACAATAGGAAATTCAAATATTGTTTCCATGCTGAACTGAATAAAAGTGATATCTTTGCTGGAAGTTTTGCACTAACATAATATAGCTGAAGGCCCACTAGGAATTCAGTAAGTCACACTGTACTGGTATAAATCAAGGAATTAGTGCAATGAGATCCTAAAAAGGGTGGGGGGAACCATCCATATCTAAGCAATCCTGACAAAGCTGTCCCTTTCTCTCTGTCTGTGTATGTATGTATGTATGTATGTATGTATGTATGTATGTATGTATGTATGTATATATGAGCCGTGATGGCACAGTGGTTAGAGTGCAGTACTGTAGGCTGCTTCTGCTGACTGCCTTCTGCCAGCAGTTCGGCAATTCAATTCATATTGGCTCAAGGTTGATTCAGTCTTCCATCCTTCTGACATTGGTAAAATGAGGACCCAGATTGTTGGGGGCAATATGCTGACTCTGTAAACTGCTTAGAGAGGGCTATAAAGCACTGTGAAGTGGTATATACTGTAAATCTAAGTGCATATATGCATGTGTGTGTGTGTGTGTACATACATATACACAGATGCACACACACATTACTGGTACATACACAAAGAGAGAGAGAAAGAGAGGAGAGAGAGAGAGGAGAGAGAGGGGTGGGAGGTCCTACCTTTCATTACACCACCACCTTCAGAAAAGTACGGCACTTTTTGACTTCCCATATTTGAATCCCAAAGAAAATACATAACAAGGGAAGTTCTTCCATTATGTGTTTTCAGTTGCAGTTCTATTGTCAGCCTTAAGTCTTGCCTTAAGAAATAATTAAGGAGTTCTTCTCCTGGAAAATTAAGAGGTTGTGTCTACCTAGTTTCCCCAAGAGGAAACTTCAGAAATACTAGTTGTACATAGCTCTAATAATGCAAAATGGCATGCAAATTAAGTAACAGACTAGTAAATCTATAAGGGACATTATGTGACAATATTACTTTGATCTGACATACTGTCCCAAAATTAATTTCAATAGAGGTAATTGCTGAAACTTGAACTCAAGCATATTTCTGAATAAACAGGGAGAGAGAGAGAGAGAGAGAGAGATACACCACAACAGAGAGATATATTTTCTTATTTTATTTATATATCAGACTTCTTAATCCTGACACATCTCTCTCTCTTTCTCTTTATACACACACACACACAGAGAGAGAGAGAGAGACATATATACAAATGCACATATATATTCACGTATTTAATTTATATAACAAACTTCTTAATCACTCATTTCCTACCTACATGCATACATAGGGGCTCATAAATATTAGTTACGTATTTATTACAGTATACAGTAGTGGCCAAAATTGTGGAAATCTTTTTGGAAAAGTGTATTTTTGAGGTTTGATGGCTAATAACACACTTCGTTTGGAGTAATATCATAAAATTATATCAATGGAAAGATAATTTAATCAAGAATGTAATGCAACAAAGTTTGTTCAATTATCTGTATTCTATGAAAAGTTATAGCGAAATAACCAGAAAAAGAAAGCACAACTTGCTTAGGTTGATATGAGGTAGCTTTCCTTCATCTGATTGTAGCCAATGAGCATGAGTGTTTAGAGAGCCAATCAGGTGTCATCTTGTTTTGGCAATGAGCCAATCAGATTACAGTAGGATTCAGTTATTGATGCCATGCTTTGAAGCTGAAAGGAGGACATACAGTATGTCAATGTGTTATGTGATTGCTATCAAGTTGGTTGGGTTTCCTTGTGTTCTTTCATTTAGTGAACTTGTAAAACGTAATAAAATTAAAGTAATGGTGCAAAGAGTTGATTGGTCACCCAGAAAGCGATGTAAAATAGTATTATTAAGTGAACAAGGTTACAGTTATAAAGAAATTACTGTAGAAGAAAAATTGATGGAAACTTAACCAGAGGTGGCATTTCTAAGTTTTTGAAGAGGTATAAGGAGACTCAGTCACTTCAAAACCACGGTGGTAAAGGCAGGAAAAGGTGCACAACAGTAAGTGATGATAGAAGAATTATGAGACTGTGCCTACGTGACAGAAGAAAATCATCTGGGTGTATACAAGATAAAATGGCGCAATGCAATGTGAAGTTGACTGCGAGGCCTGTTCAGCGCAGTCTGCAGGAATTTGGCCTAAAATCTAGAATTCCACGAAAAAAGCCACTTTTATCTCTCAAACAAGGGTTGAAAAGCATTACATTCTTGATTAAATTATCCTTCCAGCAATATATAATTTTATGGTATTACTCCAAAAACAAAAGTGGTGTTATTATCCATCAAACCTCAAAATGGGCATTGGTCTTACCTGATACGCCCTTTCTGTGATAGGTGGGCACAGCAGTCATGCCTGGGGAGTGACACTGCCTTGCTCCAATGGGACCGAGTCTGCTGAAAAGTTCTTAAGTCCCGCCTCTTCCTGTGTAGTCCAGTTTTGAGACGAGGTAGATCAGCAGACCGTTGTGTCTGGAAAATTAGAACAAACATGAGATTGCCACCCACCCCCATGCCCAGGAATAGCCCAACAGGGAGGGTCTGACTGCCGTGCCCACCTATCACAGAAAGGGCATATCAAGTAAAACCAATGCCCATTCTCATGACAGTGGGCACGGCAGTCATGCCTGAGACATACCAAAGCCAATGTCCTATAGGGTGGGATCCGGCCAGGCCCGGGCAGAAGTCTCCAGATGAATTCCTTGCAACACTCTCCTTCCAAACGCCGCATCAGCCGAGGCGTAGGCATCCAACCTGTAATGCCAGATGAACGGAGTAGGAGAGGACCAGGTGGCTACCCTGCAAACTTCCTCCAGGGGAGCCCTGGTGGACCAGGCCACTCCTTATGGAGTGTGCCGAAATATTCCGGGGAACCGGCAACGCTTGGACTGAATAAGCCGTAGCTATGGTAGCCCTGATCCACCGGCCATCTTGGGAATAAACGCCGGATCCAGACGCAAGACCACCTAGTCCACATGAAAAATACACAGGTCTTGTCGAACCGACAGGGCCGCCAACTCAGAAATCTGGCGGGCTGAGGTTATGGCTACCAGAAAAGAGACCTTGAATGACAGGAATTTGAGGTCCACCTCCCGAAGAGGCTCAAAGGGGTCTCTAATGAGTGCTGACAATACCTTGGTAAGGTCCCAAGTAGGAAACTTGTGTATGACTGGAGGCCTGAGGTTTGTAGCTCCATGTAAAAAACTGCAAATCAAAGAGTCTTTAGACAGAGAGACAGCTGACGAGTAAGACAGAATAGATGAAATAGCTGATACCTGGCGCCGTAGAATATTCAGAGAGAGATCTGAAGAGAAACCATCTTGTAGGAAACCAAGGACTTGAACTACTGATGCTGACGTGGGAACGATACTGTGCCGTCTACACCATCTGGAGAAAGCAGACCATGTGGCATCATAAATGCAAGTGGTAGATCTGCATCGAGAGGCTTGAATTGTTACGATGACATCCAGTGGAACCTGAGCCTCCGTCAAGAGGAACCGCTCAATCTCCAGACGGCTAGCTGGAAGGATTGTGGATCTGGATGAACTAGCCATCCTTGTAGGAGCAATACCTGATTGTCTGGAATTGTCCAGGGCGGGGCCACCAACAGGGACACTAGGTCCGCGAACCACGGATGACGAGGCCAATGTGGGGCCACCAGTACCAGTTCCGCCTTCTCTCTGATCAGTTTCTGGATCACCCTGGCTACAAGAGGGAAGGGAGGAAAGGCATAGAGAAGGATTCC
The DNA here is from genome assembly GCF_059756535.1 of Pantherophis guttatus. NCBI lineage: Eukaryota > Metazoa > Chordata > Lepidosauria > Squamata > Colubridae > Pantherophis > Pantherophis guttatus. Next base: position 62,238,716 of record NC_142063.1, read on the forward strand.
CTTTGGCCACGGGTTGCATAAGGCGTCGACTGTTTCCGCTCCCTGGGCGTGGAAACAGGAAAAGAAATGGGGTAGTTGATGGTTGACTGCCGAGGCAAACAGATCCACTTGAGGATGCTGAACCATTTGGAAAGCTCCTGGAACAGACGAGGATGTAGGCTCCACTCTGCCGGGTCAATTGTAGTGTGGCTGAGGGAGTCCGCTTGAACATTGGACACCCCCGAAATGTGTTCTGTGCGGAGAGACATTAGGTGGGACTCAGCCCAGAGCCCCAGCCAAAGAGACTCCTGAAGAAGAGCTCGGGAACGGGTCCCTCCTTGTCCGTTTATGTGAGCTTTGGCAGTGATGTTGTCCGTGAGGATGAGGACATCCCTGCCCTGGACCTGGCCCGAAACCCCTGAAGGGCTAGGAAGATTGCCCTGAGTTCTAGGAGATTTATGTTGAGACCGCATTCCTGTGGGGTCTACCTGCCCTGAATCATGTGCGTCTCCAGATGAGCACCCCAACCTACCAGGCTGGCATCCATCATTATGACTAACTGTTGAGGTTCCAGGAACGAGCTGCCCTTGGAGACATTCTCTGGTGTCCACCACTTGAGAGAGTCGATGGTGTTGCTGGTCAGATGAAGAAGGAGGGTTGAGGGACTGTTGAGGTTTCGCTGGTAGGGCAGAAGAAACCACTGCAACTCCCTGCTGTGAAGACGAGACCAGGGTACTATACCATAACAAGACACCATCTTGCCTAGCAGGCTAGACAAGCTCAGTAGGGAAGCTGACCTGGACTGAATAAACCTACGGGCCATATCACAAAGACTATCCTGTCGATCCTGGGATAGGAAAACCTTAGCTGACACGGTATCTATCACAGATCCTAGGTGCTGAAGATGGGTAGATGGAGCCAAAGGACTCTTCTTCCAGTTAATGGAAAACCCATGGGTACTTAAGATATCAAGAGATGTGGCCATGTCCCAACGAGCCTGAAACTCAGATCGGGAAAGGATGAGTATATCATCCAAGTAAAAAAGAATCCTGACCGGAAAGGAGGAAATGTGAGAAATAAGGGCCGCCATAATTTTAGTAAACGCCCTAGGCGCTGAAGATAAACCAAATGGAAGAGCTTTGTACTGGTAATGTTTACCATTGTAACAGAATCTGAGGAATCTACGATGGGCAGGGAGAATAGGAATGTGTAAGTAGGCTTCCGTTAAATCAATAGAGGACATAAAATCTCCCTCTCTAATAGCTAAAAGAATAGTGTGGAGAGATTGCATCTTGAACAGGCGGTAGATTATATACCGGTTCAAAGATTTTAAATCAAGAATAGCCCTCCAATCCCCTGAAGGTTTCTGCACTAGGAATAAACGGGAATAGAATCCCTGACCCTGTTGGAAAAAAGGTACAGGCTGGATGGCCTGTATCAGCAAAAGGTGTTCAATGGCTGCCTCAACACGAGCATGTTTGGTTCTATCCAAGGACAAAGGACAGCGCAGAAAACAATTGGGGGGACTGGAGTGGAACTCAACAGCTAGGCCGAATCGAATAGTGTCTCTAACCCAAGAATCTGAAACCGTGTTATCCCATATGTCAGCGAAAAAGGATAACCTGCCCCCAATCCTAGAATCAGGAGGAGATTTAATGGGCTCGGCGAAAGGGCCGGCCTCTGGAGCCTCTGAAAGGTCTCTTGGAGGAAAACCTGTACCCCTGTCTGACCTGAGATTCCTGTTGGTGAGGTCCTCGTGGATGAAATGGCTGATGGGGACGTTGCTGGTAGAAACTGGAGTCGTGGGCCCGAAAGGATCCCGAATGAAAGGAAGTCTGTGGGCGGATCTCCGACCTTCTAGAAATAGATGGTAAAATCTAACAATGATCCTTAGTCTCCACCAGGAGGGGTTCTAGAGGAGCCCCAAACAACTTGTCACCCTGGAAAGGAGAAGAAGCTAGGCACCATTTGGCTCTTTGATCTGCCTGCCAATTTTTGAGCCAGAGGAGACGCCTAGATGTAATTGAAGAACCTATAGCTTTAGCGGAGAAATGAGCTGCATTAAGAGTGGCATCTGCAGAGAATTCCACCGCTGCCAAAATCTTGTTTAAGTCCTGGTGAGACCTATGATCAGTGGCTGGAATTCTCTCTTGAAGCTGTTTCAGCCATAGGATGGTAGCGCGGTTGAAAAAAGAGGCTGCAGAAGAAGCTTGTACCGACCATGAGGAAGCCTGATGTCCTTTAATGAGATTTTGCTCCGTTCTTTTGTCCTCCGGGCACAACACCTCTTCAGCTGGGCCTGGAACTGGAGACAATGAAGACAAATCTACTACAGGAAAATCGACAGAAGGAACCTGTAATATATTGGAAAAGTCAGTTGCCAAGTTATAGAAATGTTTGTCCAGAGAATTAGGAAGGGGACCAGTATTTGGGAAATTGCATTGTCTTTGAACTACGTCTGAAAACAATTTGGGAGCAGGAACAACTTCAGTTCGAACAGTGAGTTCCAGAAAAACAGATGTTGTTGGATCAGAGGACAAAGAAGAGGAACCAGAGCTGGAACTGGGAAGACCCATACATGTAGTGGTTTGAGCTTTGAATAACAATGATCTAAACATCTGAGCCTTGAATAGGCCCACAAAGGCAGGCTGGTCTGGTTCTAAGTCTTCATCCTCAGAAAGTTCTTGATCTGGAATGATCTCACCCTCAGATAGAGAATCCTGACTTTCAGATTGAGGGGAATCATGAGATTCCTGATGAATTACAGTATCTCTGGATTCATGATGCCTATGAGAATGGCCCTGATGACTCTGCATCTCTAAAGCCTCAGAAGGAGCCCGCTGATGAAGACCTTCAGCGATGCCCTGGCGGATGGCCATAGAAATGAGGGAGGCTAAAGCAGGAGAAATTTCTGAAATATCTTGGGCAGAAGTAGAATGATCACCCCCCCCCCCCAATTTCAGAACCTGACTGAACAGGAGCAGTCAGAGCAACATCCTGAGTTTCAGCTTGAATAATGCTGGACTATGCTGTAGATACTGGAAAAACAGTGGAAGCATCTGCCAAATTTGTATCATCTTGCAATGATCTATCTGGAGATAGAGAAGGAGTATGAGATGGCTGAGATCTAGCAGCTTGAATTTCTGTGGGAGGAGCCATTACAGAGAGGTCGGGGGCCTGGGGAGGGCCTGGGGCTTTGTTCTTATCAGCTTGAGCCTTTTTAAAAGCCTTTTCCATGGCTCTATGGCGTCTTTCCTCATCTTTAGAGGATTTAGATCCTTTAGAAGCAGATGAGTGAGCTATTTTAGCAGCAGGGTGTGTGTGGGAAGAGCAGCCCTCCCCTGGATCAGGCCCATGCTGCTGCTTTCTTTTGGATGACTTGCGAGAAGCCTTAGAAGGAATAGTGTCGGCCATTTTGAATTTACAAGTTTCAATTTCCAGATATTCTTAAAGGTACAGAAGCCTCCCACAGCACTAATAAGCACAAACAGTCACAAAATAAGCAATCACAGGCTCCATGAGATTGAAAAATCCCAAATACTTGCTGCTGTAATGCTCCTTGAGAAATGCTGCGATCTCCAGCCATCCGGCTTGGCGCGATAATCACAGGCGCGGTAAAAACCTTCGCGCCAAACAGCTGTAGAGCCGAAGCCCTTAAATCAGCTCACAGCCCTTCAAAATGCCCCAAAAAACGGCTCCAAATGCCTCCAAACGAATATTAAGGGCTCAGAAATGCTGCGGAGCAAGCTCGTGGGCAGAAAATGCCTATGGTTATGCCAGCTGGCAGACCAAAGCCGCTCAAGTGGCTCAGAGCGTAAAAGCCTTTCTCGCTCTAGCAATAGTCAATTTAGAAATAACAAAAAAGAAAAGAAAAGAAAAAAGCAGAGTAAATACTCTAATTATAGTAGAGAAATTACAGACACGACTGTCCCAGAGAAGACCGAGTCGAAAAACTGAACTACACAGGAAGAAGCGGGACTTAAGAACTTTTCAGCAGACTCGGTCCCATTGGAGCAAGGCAATGTCACTCCCCAGGCATGACTGCCGTGTCCACCGTCATGAGAAGTACACTTTTCCAAAAAGGTTTCCACACTTTTGGCCACTACTGTATGTATACAGCTACCCTATAACAGAGATTCACAGATAATACGAGGAGCTAACCAGGAGTGGGTTCTACTTACCTTTACTACTGGTTCGATGTCAGGGTCAGTGGGTGGAGCCTCCTGCTGGTTTTACTATCAGTTCTATAGAACCGGTGTGAACCGGGGGCAACCCACCACTAGAGCTAACAAATATTAAAACACAGTACAATAAGATAAAAGATAAACTACTGAGATTTTAAATTGAAATGGTCAAGTTAAAAGACTAGCATAATTTAAAAGCTAAATAAATCCCAATCTTGTTTGGCCTTGTAAAGATAATAAAGATGGCAGCTTGTCAGAAAAGTCTTTTTCAATATTCAGGTATCATCACCAAAAAAGATCTTTCTTAATGATAGCCCATTCTACCTTACTTGGCAGGAACACTTAGAGGAGAGTTTCTAAAGAAGAACTCAGGATTTGGGTAACTACTTCTAAGCAATTTAAGGCTTTCAAGTTTAAATCAGCTTGGTGTCAGAACAAAAGAATTAGTCCCATTAATAATCCTGTGCTCTGATTCAGGATCACTTCCAATTTCTAAACCATTTTTAAAAGTCACCCGAGGTATAATTTATTGCAATAGTCTTAATGGGAATTGGCCCAGCTAGTTCCATTCAGCTAAGGTCACTGAGAGAGTTCATGAAAGATACTTGTAATCACAAGACTACTTAAGCTAGCTGAATAAGTCAGAAAAATTAATAAGGCATTCCCTAGAAATATTGCTATGTAACCTGCAAAAAGAGAGACAGTGAAGAATGTACCTATCAGTGAGTTTTTCCTCTAAGAAGACATAAACAGGAATGGGAGATCAGGCTTCATTTATGAAATGTACATTTCAAGGTAAGAATCTGTGGTGGGGAAATTTACAAGCAAATCTGAAGATGTTACATCAGGTTAGTAGATATTAAGAGCCAGCACAATTTGAAAATGATTCAGAAGGAATTCATCAAATCTCAGATGAGCAAAACACCTCTTTGTTACTCATTAAAACAGAAAGTGTTTTCTGCATTTCCATTCAAGCCTGGAAAAACTTGTAGCTGATTTAAGAAGTTGACTCATTAAAGAGGAGGCAACTCTTAGAACTGCTGCAATTTTTTTTCAATCTTGTGTGGAAGCTCTTTTAATGCAATGAGTCTGTAGAGCAGAAGTCTTCAAACTTGACAGCTTTAAGACTTGTGGGCTACAACTCCCAGAATTCTCCAGCCAATTCTGGGAGTTGAAATCCACAAGTCTTAAAGCTGCCAAGTTTGAAGATCTCTGCTGTAGAGATTCTCAGTCATCCAGGTCATAGTTGTCCCAAAGACGCTTTTTCAGGAGGCAACTGGACTTTGTTTTCTTCTTTGAAGATGGGGAACTATCCTATCAGAGCTGAAGAAGCTTCTTGAAGGAGAAGCGAAACATCTTCAAAGAAAAAATAAGAAAGTCAAGTTGCCTCCTGAAAAAGCGCCTTTGGGAAAACTATGACGTGGATGACTGAAAATCTCTATTAGTTTTAGCTTACAATTTGGGATGAACACCCTTGAATGGTGTGGGAATAGGAATGGATTCCGAGAAAAAATTGCAGACTATAGGAATCAGGAGCACTACTCAGGGTCACCTGAGTATATCGGAGGACACAGACAAACCTCCAAGTTCTTCAACAACCCTCTAAAAGAATGCAAATGACCAGCTGTCTGCAAGGAATATAAATCCTTTCATTCGCCACTATTCTGTCAGACCTAAAGAAGCTTCTTGGATGAGAAGTGTAACATCCTCAAAGAAAAAAACAAAGTCCAGTTGCCTCCTGAAAAAGCACCTTGGGACATTTTAATGCAATGCACATCTGAGCATTATTAGTCATATTTCTATGCCGCCCACTCTCCGAGGATTCTGGGCGGCTTACACCAAAGACAGTATACTAAATAGCATATTGCCCCCAACAATCTGGGTCCTCATTTTACCCACCTCGGAAGGATGGAAGGCTGAGTCAACCTTGAGCCGGTGAGATTTGATCCGCTGATCTGCTGAATTAGCAGTCAGCTGAAGTAGCTGCAGTACTGCACTCTAACCACTGCGCCACCTCGGCTTGGAGTAATTTTCAGAGGTTGCACAACCCTTGCATACATGCTTATTGCTGTTATACTGGCATAGGTTTTCATGACCAGTATTGTTGGGCAATGATGCGCTTCAGGCAGTGGTGGGTTTCTACCATTTCGCCCCACTTCAGGTGAAACAGTAGTGGCAGTGGCAGGAGGCTCCGCCCACCTGCCCAAACAAAATCATGGGTGCTCTGCTCATGTGCAGAAGGTTCTGTGCATGCGCAGAAGCACAAAAGTGCTGTGTGCGAGCGAAGCGAACACGCATGCACGCTCCTGGTTCTGAATCAGTAGCGAAGGTAAGTGGAACCCATTACTGGCTTCAGGGTTTAGTGTCCATGATCTAGATTTCCTGACATTTTGCCAGTTTTTGTGGCTGGTAACTTAGGAAGCAAAGTAGTGCTATGCAGACCACAGACAATTGAGCAGGGATTAACTGATCCCTTGTCTTTATAGTCAGGCATCCTGACTTCTGATTGGTCTTTAGTTTTCTTTCTCTTTTAAAGATTAAAAATAGAAAGAATAAAAATGAATACAGATTACAAAAAATGTAAGAATAGCCAAGCAGGTTTCTGATTGGTGCATGTTACTGTAGTAAAGACTTGTCTGTTACTTTGTTCTCACATTAAAAGAAGATTGAAGCTATAGTAGCACAGTGGTTAGAACGCCTATTGCAGGCTGATTCTGCCCGCAGCCAACAGTTTGATGTTCAAGGTTGACTCAGCCTTCCATCCTTCCAAGGTGGGTAAAATGAGGTCCCAGATTGTTGGGGGCAATATGCTAATATTCTAAACTGCTTAGAGAGTGCTGTAAAGCACTATGAAATGGTATATAATTCTAAATGCTATTGTGATTGCTATTGGGCAGCCAGCCAATTTATTATTATTATTATTATTATTATTATTATTATTATTATTATTATTATTATTATTATTATTATTTAAAAAACTATTTTATCCTATTTTAATTTCCTATTTTTCCATGATGGTCTTTTGCAATAAATAATCAATTTATCTTAAGCCACGGTGGCAGTTAGAATGCAGTACTGCAGGCTACTTCTGCTGACTGCCAGCTGCCTGCAATTTGGCAATTCAAATCTCACCGGCTCAAGGTTGACTCAGCCTTCCATCCTTCCGAGGTTGGTAAAATGAGGACCCATATTGTTGGGGACAATATGCTGACTCTGTAAACTGCTTAGAGAGGACTTTAAACCACTGTGAAGTGGTATATAAGTCTAAGTGCTATTGTTATTGCTATTGCTAATGTGCCTGTTTGTTTAAATAATCCTACTACCTTATTTGGAGAACCAGGACATGGAGGCAAATTGCTGCAGAAACTTCTAATTCTTTGCTACCACCTAGTTATCATCAGGATTTTTGAAGCCAATTAAATAGATGTCCACATTTTTTTTCTTCCTACATACGTTATCCTTCCAGCAGAAGTAATTGGGATACGGCAACAGAAACTTTGAAAAGGTACTATAACAATGAAAGCATTTTTTTCTGAAGAGAGCAAAATGTTATGATGTTACCCAAAGTCACAGTAATGGTAGAGAAGCATGAATGCATTTCTTAAAAGGTGAAATACAATGATATTCACATTTAGCAGCCCAGGTGTTAAAATTTTATTGGGTGCTAATTTAATTTTTATACCGTCAACACTTGTCTGCATTGTAACACCTGCTGAATACTATTCTACAGCAACAAAGTACATCTTTACATGAAAACAGCTGCCTAATCAATATGACTGAAAGGAATATATAGGAAAACTAGAGAAGACTCCAGAGGGCAAATGGAGCCCAAAGGAATTAAACTTCATTTAATGTGTTTAGAACCATGATGTGAGAAGGAAAACAAACTAAATAATTTGCTTTTAGATTTTGCTTTGTAATCCAATGAGAATATTTAGCTGAAAGCAGCAATGAAAACTGTGCCAACTACATACCTAAAATGATACAAACGGGTAACATTTAAATTTTCAAATCTAGCACGATGCGCTCAGAAATATTTTCTTCAGAAAATAAATTGAGTAAATGTCATGGAAAACAGGACAGTTAAATCAGCTTTGCCCAATCTGCTGGTTTCCAAGTGTGCTAGGATTTCAGTTGCTAGAATTCACAGACTGTGGCTGGATTTTAAGAGTTGTATTTTTTAATATATGTGGTGAAAAATGGAATAGATCCATGAAAACACACAGTTTGTGGAGAAGCTTTTTAAAAGCATTAGCAATCAAAGGAGTGTGTGTGTGTATATATATATATATATATATGTAGGTCTTTGGTTATTCGGGTCTTCTCCCACGTAAAATTGGAAGTGTCTTGGCGACGTTTCAACAAAGTCTCATTCGTCATCTTCAGGCTGGTGTTCTCGGCTTCGTGCTTCCAGGAGCAATTTGCGTCAAGACACTTCGAATTTTACATGGGAGAAGACCTGAATAACCAAAGACCTACATACAAACACCCGCGAAAACCTGAGAAAACACACACACACACACACACACACACACACATATATATATATATACATACATACATATATATATATATATATATATATATATATATATATATATATATATATATATATATATATATATATATATGGTGATATATATACTATATATAGAGAGAGAGAGCTGGAATTTTGAAGATTTCAATGTTTTATCAGCTGCAATGGCATCCAATCTGTTTACTAGCTTAATTCTAAATGGTGGAGTTTTTTAAAAAAAGCCTAAATAATTTGAAAACTATAGTTGGTCATACGTAGTTTCTTGACCATCTAATGAGAAGCTTCTTGCATTCATGCTGAGTCTTCAGAAGTATGGATAATTGGAAAACCCTGAAGGCATTATTTTTGTTGGTCAGGTTTTTATGAAGCAATAATATTCTGCATTCTCTTCAGTATTATGAGCCATGGTGGTGCAGTGGTTAGAATGCAGTACTGCGGGCTAACTCACTAGTCATTACAGGAGTTCGATCCTGATTGGCTCAAGGTTGACTCAGCCTTCCATCTTTCCAAGGTTGGTAATAAGAGGACCCAGATTGTTGGGGGCAAGATGCTGATTCTGTAAACCACTTAGAGAGGGATGTAAAGCACTGTGAAGCAGTATATAAGTGCTATTGCTATTGCTATTATTTCAGGAAAAAGAATGGGAACATTGGAATCATTGCATGCAGGAGTGATATCTATAATTAATTGAGAAACAATGATTAAGCTATTTGGATTAATTTAATAAACATTCTGTGCATGCCCTACAACACAGCCAGAATGTATAAGCCAAGCATGCTTCCAACCGGGAACATTTCATTTCATATTTCTACTCTGTATGAAAAGTATGGATGAAAACTGAAAAATCACCAACCAGAGGGTCAAAGTATGAATCAAAGTTCCATTCATTTATCCTTAGAAGCCCTTGTTCTAAATTTGTTATGAACATCAGAATGCCTATGTAATAAAGTTTTAGTTCCATAAAATATTGATAGGTTTCCCCAGGAGTGTTTCTGTTTGCACATGAATTTGCACATTTTTGTACAATGTGATTTTAAAAAAAAAAGTTGACACTGTGCTTGAAATATAGGGGAATGGAAAAATTCATGCTGAGGCTATTGTTTAATCCCCTGAAATATTCAGCTGTCATTTATACTGTGGTGCTTGAAACAAACTGGACTATGCTTGCACTTCAGGGATGCATTGTGACTTCTCTTGGCATTATATCTGCCTTTACCATTAAAAATGGGAGTGTTAGATATAACTCAACAGTTGTAAAATATGCAGATGTCATATTTTATTGCACCACAACTTTTTAAAAAATGTTTGGGTCACTTTACATTTTCTCTCCATTCTCCCTACATGCTCTTGGGTATATCCCAAACAGCTGGATTTTCAAAGGGCGTTATGCTGATTAATAGTAGCTCAGGAGACAGTCATTACTTTTAATGATGTAGCTCTGTTTCATTGGGCATGGTGTCTCAAAATGTGCCTGGGTAAGCTAAGCCTTTGTTAAAATGGGAACGTTGCTTTTTGATATTGCCATAAAACAGACAAAAGAGAAATTCAAGATATAAATAACAGTTCCTAAAATGCACCCACTCTTCAGGGGGAATTTGGTCTTTTGTCACTTCTCCCTCAAACACATTAAAACTGTTAGAGGCTTCACTGAATATTTTTTTACAACACAAGTTGATTTCAGTTCATGCTGGGATTGGACTTAATTCTAATTAAGACAACTCCTGAATAGTCATTTGTAAGACATACATGGAATCTTATTTTAGTTCAGACACATTAAGTATAAGAGTGTTATTGCCTTTATGCTTCTATGGCATTACGGGAAGGAAGTTCAAATATCCCTAGAGTAAGGAGGAAAGCATCACATTTTTCTATGGAACATTAATTTTCCATGAGGAAGAAGTAATTATTATTTATTAGGATGGAATTCAGTATGAATCACAAGGCTTTAATTCTAACTCATGTGATTCTGTTACACGTACACATGTAAATCACATGAAAATGGATTTCCCACATTTTAGATCTATGATATCAAGATCACTTAACTAGTTAGAGATAGATACACGATAAATGATAGATAGATAGATAGATGATAGACACATGCAACATTTTGATGATAATAATAAACCACATTTCAATATTTAAAGTAAGGATAGATACATTTTCTGAAGGATTTTTTTATTTGGTGATTTAGTCTCCTAAGATTTTGAAGGACTTACTCTACAGTTTTTGAGTTTCCTAACTTAAAATGTCAAGAAATTATGCCATTCATTTTCAGCAGCTATGGTCAAAAGTGATTCTGGGTTCACACACACACAAAAAGTTTACCCAATTTGATATAAAATGAAATGTGCATATAAATCTGGTTTTAGGTCAAGTTCATTACCAAAACTGTACTGTTTTCCTTGATAAATGTCAGAGACAGGTGAAAAACAAAAGATTAACTCATATTATTTGGCTACCTTTGATACAACTTTTAACAGTGGTTTCTGGACCAGCTATGGTGGGGACATGGTTGGAAGGTAGTTCTGGCCCACCTTATAGGAACACTTCCCTTCTTAGCCCCATGGGATTTAAATTGTGAACTGCACCAACTTCTATTTGCCAGACTCTGGCCTCAGTAAGATACTTGGTATGCATAAAAACTTACACTAAAATGTAGATTAAAGTTCTGTAACTCTGTCAGAAAGCAAATTTTATTTTTAAATATTTTGTTCACGTTATACTTGAGAATATAATAAGAATCGTGCCCTTTCTTTATTCACTGACAAAAACTCAGCAGTGATTCCCAAGCACTAAATTCAGTACATATGCAAAATGCTTTTGTCTCGTAAGATAAAAACTTAGGCAACTCAGACCCAAGTCTCTGACAGGGGCAGATGACAATCTTGATAGGATAATAAAATGGAGACACTTAAAACTGTTGATGAACCTCTATCCACATGAAGAAGTCCTCTCTTACATAATCTAGTCTCAAGTTCCCTTTTCCTGAGTTTTCCATGGTTAACAGATGTTTTGCCTTGAGCTTTTCATCATTGAAGCCGGATGACTTTTGGTTTTTGAGATAACTTTCATCTCTGCCCTGAGATACTTTGGCTCTCTAGCTTCAGCATTTGTAGCATTTCTTCTCAGTGTGTGAGGGGAAAATACCCCTCCTTTTAAAAAAACATTTACATCTCTTTATAAATTATTGGCATAATGTAAAATTATAACAACACAGAACCAGGAAATATCTAGCAACTGCTGCCAACTATTCTGAAATCAATTTAAGGGGCTGCATACAAATATACAATCAAATTAAACAAACTGTACAATGCTAAGGAAATTAGATTATTTCAAATGCTTATCTTCCAATTTGTGTCTTGGCTTAACAGATGCTACGGCGTCCTTCATTCTAACTAAAATATCATTTAATATCTCTCACTCCTGTATTATTATTTTTTTAAAAAAAGAAATTGTAATGGTTATAGGGTTTTTATATTTTTTTATTTTTCAAAAAAATAAATAAATAGCGAAAGATAGGCAAGGGGAGAAAGCAATGCCAACCAGCTCCTACTCTGCCAAAACAGAAGCATATTTGAAAGCACCTGGCAAATAATCTGAATTTCATATGTCAAACACAGTATTGAAGATGAAATGCAAGCCTTTGGCAGCAATCAAAGTGGCCCTGAGCTACTTCAGAGGATAACACCCCCCCCCACACACACACATACCATTCTTTACTGAAATGCTGTGCATCAAACAGGTAGAAGAAGCAGGACACGTCTGCAAACTTGAAGTGTGAGCTGAAACAGATGGCAACACAGCACGAACGAGAGAATGATAGCCTAACACTAACATTTCCAGGGAGATATGAATGTTTCTAAGAAATATCTTGGGGCTGATCCACCATTTACATAGTGGCATTCCTCCCACCCCAAGCAACTGTGCTTAACGCTGTACAGAAAACATGGCTCTTGTGGGGAAAATAAAAAAGGAACCATATCTATATATCAAGTACTGCACCGGCCTTCAGACCTAACCAATATCCTCTGTAAGTCATACAGTCAGATCTGTGTTCATGACGATTGCACATTTTGGCTCCCTCAGGAAATGGAGTACAGCCCCCAAAGAGTCAGCAATCGGTAATGAGCCCATGTTAACACAACTCCATCTGTGTTTTGTGCTTGGCTTCAAAAGCTGCTTCTTAGAATTATTAAAAATTGAGAGAGAGAGGGAT